>NW_024070210.1:18363704-18497748 GCF_014754425.2 Oryx dammah
AGACGAAGCAGATGGGAAATTCAGGATGCCAAACCTGTTAGAACTACCGTTCAAAGCTAGAAAAGCTAGAGCGGTCACTAGTCCATAAAGTCAGGACCAAGGCCACTTCTTTACACTATCGATTCCAAGGGAAAGCAATCCAATTTATTAACACTTCCCACATAGTTTGTCTCTATTTATACATTACTGTCTTGTTTGCTTTGGGAGTAAAGTAGGATCTGGCTCCTTAAATTGAAACACCTCAAAATGAAGGGTTGGCTTTATCTTACTCATCTTGTTAGTCTTAAATTCTGTATGACTGTCAATATTTTATTAAATCTAATTTCCTTAACAAAGAATCTGGACCCCCTTTATGAAGAAGACAACTTTGCCTCAATATACTCAAAATCAAACTTTCACGTCTAGCTTTTCCACCCATGGTAACAAATTTTTTAATTGACAAGGAAGAAAAATGAACCTTCATGGTTTCTAGATTCTAAATGTTTACTAGTTTTTCCTTTTGTGACAAGAAAACAGGAAAAATTGTTTAGAACTATTTTTAAATTCACAATACTTTTGCTTCAAAGATTTGCTAAAAATGGTTTCTATAAGAGAACTTTTATTAACAAACATTTTCCTCTGCCTTTAGGGGGCTATTAGCAAGACCATACCTATCCAAAATAAATCTCTGCAATCAGAATACTATTCTTTAATCTGCAATGTCCATTCAATCTTGGTAGCCATTAGCTAAATATGGCTGCTGAGGACCTTTAAATATGAATATTACAAATTAAAAACTGGATTTTAAAATTCAATTTAGTCACACCTGACTTCTGAATACTTGAAATATGGCTAGTGTAATTGAAAACTTTTAATTTTAATGAATTAAACTTGACAGTGCAGACCTATACCATGAATTATAATCCAATATCCAGGCCCTCTAGATATCCACATAAAGCACATCATACCACTGTTCCAATGGGTAGCTAAGACTGTGGGATCTGGGGAATTTCCTGACCAGCTAGTGGTTAGGATTCTACACTTTTCACTGCTGACGGTCCAGATTCAGTCCCTGGTCAGGAACCTAAAATCACACATGCCATGCAGCACAGCCAAAAAGAAAAAGACTGATTTGTAAGGTCTACATATTACCACCTCTGCTGAGAAACTTCGTATCCCTTGCCTCCCAACCTTGAAATCAACGCATCAATTTGACGGTTCATATAGTGTACATTGTTTATCTATTAGTGATCTTCTCATTTTTTTCTCCACCACTAGACTGTCAGCTTAGAGGGACTTTGCCTTATTTATGTCTATCAGTCCATCTAGCTTAAAACAGGAATGGCACATATTAAGTGTGATTCAATGGCAAATATGTCATACACAAAAAGACAAAAGGGTAACCTAATAATCTAGCTACTACTCTGTGCAAGAGAATCTAGAAGTCGTTTATTCAACTAATACATGATGCAGCAGAGTAGGTACACTTGTGGAGTGTCATTTAAACATGGCTTGAAAAGAATTTTTATTCATTTTTATATACAGAAATTATTTTCTTCCTGGATATTTTAGATTGCCATTCCTAATTTAGTCGTGAGTGAAGTAATAAAAATGAAAGGCAAAGGACCTTTAAAGATGAAAATTACATTCAAATGCAAATCAAGATTTCAATAATTTAATACAATCACAATTCAAAAAAATCTAAGTTTATCAAAATACTATATACCAAGTTCACCTTGGTTTCTAGTATGAATATAATAGTTCCTGGGTTTAAAAATGTGTGGAAAAAAAAACTGTGTACATTTCCTAGTTTTCTTCCTAAAACTTAGACTATTTCTTAGTCTATTTGGAATTCCTTCTAATACCTTTTTATAGCTAGTGGCATTCACAAATCAATTTCACCATCTTTTGCTAAGCAAAACAGTTTCTCAATTTCATATTAATAGAAGGCTGAAATAGGACTTGGAAAAATGTACAACCATTTTGACATAAAACCTTTTGGCAGTTTTTGGCTAGAAAGTGAAAACATTCATAGAATTTATATGAAAGAGCTGGGTAAATAAGCTTCATATATACATTGTATACCTGCTTGCATTTGTCTAAATTTAAATTTTCTTCATATCAGAGAAAAAAATGCTAATAGTGTTTAGTCCAATTTGACTCTTGAATCATTATTTTCTCAATTTGTCCACCATATCTACGATTCATGCCTGATTAGTACCTGAAACTGCACTCTCCACAAAATAATCAGCCTCCACTATCACAGATCAGCAAGTGCTCTGATGATTCAGAAATGAGGAACAACGTAATGTTCTCTAAGATGCTCTGGGGCTGGCTGGGAATAAAATCTAGAATATTGGAGCTATTCTTGGGCATCCTTTTGGAAGATTACTTTTATGTTCTTAACATAAATGATAGCTATCATTTATCATTTGCCTCAAAAAATGTTTTTAAGATATACTTAAAAAAGAAAAAAGAAAAAAAAATTAAGCTGCATTTATGCAGTCTGTTAGGACAAAATACCAGTACTGACCCTGAACTGACAATCAAGTAGTCCTTATTATCACTTAGCACTGGCAACATGTGGGAGCTGGTCAGAAAGGCAAAGTCTCAGGGCCACCCCAGCCCCTACTAAGCCTGCATTTTAACAAGGTCCCCCAGGTGATTCAGGTTTGGGAAAAACCACTTTCTTCCTGTAGACAGATGTACACATTTAAAATTATTTTACTTACAGGGTCAAATGAAGAAAAAGCATATTTGTTTCCTAGCTGCCACATCAGAATGGCTGTCAAGACTTTCATGTAATTTTATAACAACTTGAAGGGGCAATATATAAACTAAGGATTCCAATTTGAAATTAATCTATGGACAAATGGTAAAGACAACCCAGAAACTTCAAGCGATTTAGTAAAAATTTTCTTAAGTGTAATATTACTGACACTAGAATGTGCCAGCTTATTCTTATGCTTATACATGTCCGGTTCTTTGTATACAAACCTGAAAAATTCTGAAGATCCTGAAGTTTAAGCTTGGTGGCAAAATCTGACTTGAACTGACATTAAACAATTAATGTAGCAGTCTTTAACTCAATGATCAGTCAGATCAGATCATTTGCTGCAGAAATGTTAATATATAAATCTGGGATCCTGACACCAATCTCACTGGAGGTATTATGCAGTATATGGTATGTACCCCTAAGAGCTTCACGCCCTTTTAAGGTAAATATGATTGAAAGAGCAGAAGAGACCAAAGCAAGGAAAATTAAATCTACCTGAATAAACTTTCATGCTAATGCTGGCTAAATAAAACTAACCTAATATGATGTCTCAGAAGCAATAATATGTGAGAGAAGAGAGAGAGGCATAATAAACTGCTCGAACAAGGAGTTAACATTGGGGGATCAATCTGAGAAAAGACTGGCAAATTAGTTTGTAAATGGCAAGGAACATGTTTCTAAAACGTTCCCTTCAGAAACTACAACTTAAAATATTATAACACTAAAAGGGGCTATATCTCCATAGATGGCTAGACTAATCCAAAATAAGGGAAATGGCCTCTTCTCACTTTCAGGTACTAATACTCAAAATTCCAGTCCATCAAAAATTCAGCCCATATTTTCAAGTTAAGTTTCTAGTATGCACCGCATAATTACACCATGATGCCATTTATTTAACAAGACTCTGAAAGAATGAGTCCCCAAGATCAAATATATACATTTTTAATATTTGATATATTTACATAATGGAACCATGCACATCATGGTTCAATGTTAAGAACAGTGTTTTCAAATGTCCTCTTAAGATGTAAAAAAAAAAAATCTTGTAATTCAAGTTCAGTTATGCTTTTTATGGTGTTTTTTTTTTTTTAACACACCCCCTCAATCTTTTTAAAAAATAAATACTCAGACATGGGAATAGCTGCACCTAATTTCTGTTAAGAACTGCTTAAAACCTGGTACATTTTGGGGTAATTTTGCTCCCTGGTGAAGTCCTGATCTATAATAAAGCCTCATGTATATCTCTAAGAACACGATCAGTACAGTTTTGAACATTAATGAGCAGAGAAGTAAACAAGGTGTGTGCCTGCATATACACACACAAGATATAAACCCCTGACAGACACAAGTGAGCGGTAACTGCTTTAAATGACTTGCTTTATCCTCAGAAATTAGATGTAAAACTTTGTAAATTGCCATGCTAAACTGCTACAGTATTTTGTCAAATGTTTTCTAGCCTGTAAAATTGCCTAATTTTATCTTTTGAAAATTTTTAAGATTTTTTTTCATTTATGGTTTCTGAATGAAGCTTTCTTTTTTAAAACAAAGGGGTACATCAAAATTAAACTAAGTATCAATGAAGTGCAAAAAAATGCATAAAATAAAGCTCTCCAGATTCTAAGGATCTGCCTCATTTCTGAACAATGAAATCAGGGGGGGAAACCACTATGATTCACACTCCCTTAAGGAGAGGCTGACACAGCCAGCCATCAACAGAAAAACCCATTTCATTCAATAGACTGTTGTTTGCCACAAGAGAATACCATGCTCTGGGAGAGTAATAACCTAATTATCCCAGACATCTGGATTGGCACAATACCATGTTTCCTTTACAATTCTATTCTTGAGTTAGGAAATGTTTAAGGGAAATTTCCAAAGCAAACTAGGAAAAAATAAGACTTTTATACATACACTCACACAAACACATTCATACAGAGATACAGTAGGAATGGATTGTCTGCTAATTGTCACACTCTAAATCTCATGCCATCATGAGGGCCTGCCATTTTTGATCAAGGAGGTAAGGGTAACAGGTATGACTGGTTATTTTTTCAATTTAAAATCATTCATGTTGGTGCCTGTACAGTACAGTTCAATATTAAGTGCAATTCTGCATAAGAATTGGGGAGTCATTTTAATATTTACAAGGAACAAATCAGCAGAACAAGATTATATCAGATAGGCTGTGTACAGTAGCTGCGGCTTATAAAACATACCAGTAATTTGTACCTGGTGAGTATAAAGAGAACCATGGTAGGATTCAGATGTCTTTACAACCAAGGGAATACACACGGCATCAACAAATTAGAGGACAAAAAATTCACATTTTCTACATTAAAAAAATTACAGATCTCACAAATGTCTTTGAAGACAAAAAAAAAAAAAATTAAAGTCCTTTGAAGGATGGGAAAGAAGAAATCTGAAATGGAACTCTTAATGTAAAAGAGTTTACTTCACAAGACCAATTTTCTTGGCTTCTGTTTCATATATCAATAATCTCCACATCTTGACTATAAAAACTTCTGCTTCTTCATCAAGTACCTAGAAAAGGAAAAACAAAAAAGCCAGTTAACATGTAAGAAAAGCAATCACCAGCATCTCCCAACAAGGCAAATGGAATAAAAACCGCTTTTCTCTACCAACAAGCATTTATTTTATTTATACATGTCTTGAATAACTATTTCCTAAGGAAACTACATGTTTGTTATAAAGAATATAATCATTCAGACAAATCAGTTATATAATCACCTAATACTTAGTACAGAGTATCTCACTTACCCTCTCCCCAAGAACCTCACAATCTTAACTTTTACTGAGTCCTTATTACATGTGACACTGAAATATTAAATGAGAATACATGTATAGCATTTTAATATAGTTACCTGGGATACAATAAACAAAATGAACACTGTCATTCCCAAGGGACACAAGACTACTGAATAAATAAAAGGTCCTTTCCTCTTGGCAAATCAAATGATCTTTTCTTTACATCTGTGCCTCCTTTGCTGCCCTGCAGAGGGCTAGGGTGGGGAAGGAGGTGCGGCGGGGGGGTTCAGGATGTCAGGGACACATGCGTACCTGGGGTCAGTGTTAACGTATGGCAAAAACCATCACGATATTGTAAAGTAGTTAACCTCCAATTAAAATAAATAAATTTAAAATTACTTGGGATTCAAAGCTCACTTCTCCCTCCTACCAGGTACATGCTCTTGGTTGGGATACTTAATTACAGTGAGCCTCAGTTCTCTTATCTGTAAAACACAGGATACAGTAGCTATGTCATACTGGTTCTACTACGGGAATTAAAAGAGACGGTATGTACAAAGTACTCTGAAGAGTGCTTAGTACAGTAAGTACCTAACACAAACCTAAATTTGTTTTTTTCTGAAAAACTTCCCTGCATTTCTCAATGATGAAAAAAAAAAGAACGTAAATCAGACGTCCACGAGCTAGACTTAACCTATAATTTAAAAATACCATGCTGCAGGAATTCCCTTGAGGTCCAGGGGTTAGAGGAATCCTTGTTCCCACTGCCAAGGGTGTGGGTTCAATCCTGGGATCCCACAATCAAAAAAAAAAAAAAGATACTTCGCTGCAATACTAACATGGAATTGTACTCCGGACATAATACAGTTATAGGAACAAAAATGCAGCCAAAGTTCATTAGCTTATGTAAAATGATAGTTTAATTATACTCCAAAAATCAAACTATTTCAACCGATCAAAAGAGTCATATTTTGATATGTCAAAAGATGACATATGTCATCTTCAACAACAGTAATTATATCCTTGCAAAGGCAAACCAGAACACTGATTTTTTTTTCTTTTTGGCTGCACATCTTGTAGCATCTTAGTTCCCCAACCAGAGGCTGAACCTGGGCTCTTGAGAGGGAAACTGTGGAATCCTAACTACTAGACTGCCAGGGAGTTCCTTGATTTTTTTTTTTTTTTAAATTCCTTAACTCAGGAGTAACTACAAAGCCCTCTCTTTACCCAAAAAGGCTGGAAGGTCAAGGACATTCTATCCTTAAGGATCTATTCACATCTCTCCTTTAATCTGAGGCTCAGCATTACAAAACCAAAAGCTTTTCAATTTTCCCCCCAGGAATTTTAAATAGATACATTAGGCTAGCTAGGCTACAGAAAATTAATGTTATCTGGCTTTAGACATCATGAAGTGCTTAAACACTTAATATCTTGACTTTAGAGCTCCTTTTGGTTAGGCAACCCCCTATGCCACTCCCTGACAACTGTAACTGTAGCTCAAAATAAAAGTTTCCCTGATCACCTATCATCTCGTACCATGCTTGACATTTCTTCCTCTCTGGCTCTTCTTCCCATTGCTACGTTCCCACTCAGCTCTTTAGACTCTATTTCACTTTATGCTAACCATCCTCAACTGAAAACCTGATGTGACCCCTGAAGACCCTGACAGTCTTGTGGCCTTCTGAGGAAGTTCCTCACTTTCAAAACTTTAAGTCTCCACAACAGAGGGAAAGTTGCTGGATCTTCACTGGTTCTCTCCTCGTAAACAGCATCTCCATTGACGTTCACCAGACCTCACGACACCACCCCTTCACTCCAACAGCAGCTGTCTAGGAAATATCTAGTCTTTCACCCACATTAAATGAGCGCTATCACAGCTGGTTCTTCTATTTTTCTCCAATCCCAGTCCCAACATGCAACGATTTCAATGTCTATGTGTTATAACCCAGCTTAAAGTTTGTTGATACTCTAAACAATGACATCTGCTCTGCCCCAGAAACTCCCATGGCCACACTCTGCACCCCGTCATTATCTGGACCAATTCACCACTTGTATTCTTTGAACTACTACCAACCCAACAGATACCTGTTCAAGTAACAAAAGAGTTACACAATATTCAAGCTTCAGTTTAGATGGTAATTTCTGTGATTATTTCTCTCACTACCCTCAACACCTAACTGCTCTATCTCCTCTGCCTCCATTATTTTTTTACATACACCCATTATATTAATTATGTTATAGTATCAATATTGGTACACCTGTTTCCCTCCTAGTTCTTTAAGGGTAGTTATTCCATCTTTTTGGGCTTTTAAGCACATTGTTCTACCTAGCTAACACTTAATAAATGTTCTCTAAATGTATGAAATAGATTCAGAATTTATATTTACACACACAAACACTAAAGACAGGTGAAGGAAGAGACTGATAAAGAAAACTTTAACTCTACTGATGTCTAATGATATCTTACTGTGAATACCTTTAACCTCTTAATGCATATTCAAATTTTAATTCAGTCCTATAAAGAGTCTAGAACCAATACAGGTAGAAATTAAATCAAATTCAGAGGAGCAAGTTTGATTATACTGATCTTAAATTAATATATAAATAACAGTAAATTTTCTCTTACCATGGCAACATCATCTAAAATGCTCTGAGGTGAACTATGAGCCATAACCTAATAGAAAAAAAAATAATGTCAATTTGAAAATAAAACATTAACAATACAGTAAAAAGATTTTTTAATGTATCCTCAAACTAGTATGAAAATTTCTTGTGACTGAAGAATTTTTCTAGAAATTTCTAAATTTCCAGAATCTCCTTTTCAATGAAAGTTTAACACCAAAACCTAAGATCTTAATCACTACACATCTGTCTTCTAATTCAAACCCAGACTTACAAATGTTTATGCTACAATAATTACAAGTGGAAAAGATAATTTGCCATTCCTGATGTTAAAGGAGCAATAATGAGAGAAAAACAGCATTTCCTTAAAATGCAGTTAGCTCTTCCTTTGTAGAAATACACTGCTTCTACTGTAACTATCTTATTGAAGATAAGACTGGGCCTTCAGAGGACAATGAAAGGATGAGGTGTCTCCTGGTGGTCAAGAGCATGACTTTCACAGGATTGGCTCTGCTGATTATTATATAACCATGGTCAAGAGACAATCTCTCCTCAAGTCTCAATTTCTTCATGCACCGAATGGGGATACTGTTACAAACTTACACTTCCTAAGGTTGTTGGGAGGTTTAAAGAAGATAAAGGTATGGAAAATGCTTAAAAAAAGGACTTGCCAGCAAAGAAGCCTTGCACACAGTAATCAGTCAGTTAACGCCACTGTTACGCTGAAGGACACTATTTCGCTTCTTTCCAAAGAATGGATGACTGACAGAAACCTGACACAAGCGACTGGCTGCCTCCACCAAACCTCAACTGTACTGCAGCAACATTCTAGCCGTTAAGAAAAGAAACTGGTGACAAGGCATTCTCAGGTAAAGAGAGAGCAAGATTGGTAGTAGCCAGCAATTCTGTCTCCTTTGACCCTCTGAAACGAAAGCACTTGGTGTGGGGTCTCAAACTGTATAGAAGGGTACACGTAAGTAGCCGTGAATCTTGTAATTAAAACTAAATTATCAATGACTTGGCCCAACAAAATTCCAATTTAGAAAGTCCCTAGCATTTTAAAGTGTGTAACAAATATTTGGAGGTGGAGAGAGTAAAAGACCAACCTTAGAACAAACGAAATCCACTAACGTAGCTTCTTCTTCACCTATGTATTCTATGATTTTTTTATTAATCCACGGTCTAATCCGTCGTTCCATCAATATCTGTAAAATAAAGCACGGACACTAAGTTGAAGAGCTTTTTATTACACTTACTTAAAAAGCCTATAAAATCTCTTAATTTTTCTTAAAGCTAAAATACAGAGTAAGATCATTCACAAGTTGAAGTAAAGCAAGTATGTATAAGGATACAATTATTTGCTTCTAATTTATGAAAACTTCAAGTACCACTAAGACTTTTCACAATAATGTGTTATCACTGACTGAGTCTCAAGACTCTGAGCTTCCCTGGTGGCTCAGATGGTAAAGAATCTGCCTGCAATGCAGGAGACCTGGGTTCAATCCCTGGGTTGGGAAGATCCCCTGGAGGAGGGCATGGCAAAACACTCCAGTATTCTTGCTTGGAGAATCCCCTTGGACAGAGGAGCCTGGTGGGCTACAGTCCACAGGGTCACAAAGGGTCAACCATGACTAAGTGACTAAGCACAGCACATGTCAAGGTTCTAGCCACATTATCACCCTCCTTAAACTGAGTTTATGTGCTATATTCAGAACCAAAAACTTGTAATAAAATGATGAAATACAATTTGCTACTCACAGAATCCACAATAGACCAATCCAGGGGATAAGCAAACAGTTCAGGTTTGGCTGTAGGGATTTTTTCAATGAGACTTTTAATATGTTTGCGTTTTTCTTCAGTGTTTACAGTGCCTTTGGCAGCATTCTTATCATCTTCACCATAATCCAAGGGAACCAGTTTCCTTTTCCGGGGTACATCATCACTGTCTTCATCCTCAAATTTGTTAAAGACACTATCTACCGGGAGCTTCTTTCTTTTCACAGAATTAGGTTGACCAGGACTATTGGAAGCACCTATAGTAAAAACACCGTATTAGCATGGCAACTTAGTCTTCAAATGTCACATTATACAACCCACCATCCCTCAAATGCAGTGTAAATGTACTTCCACAAATCTCAGAGAATGATCCCAACTGTAAAAAATAACTCACTACTCACAAGTGCTAGAAAATTTAACTTTTCACTTCTTCTCAGAACTTGAGGCAGCTGCAGATATAGGAGCACTAGTAGAACTATGAAAACAATTGTGAGCTAGAAAGGCAGTTTTAAATAATCTTTTTCTATCTACCTACCAAGCAGTGCATATTTATTTTTTCCTTAAGGCAAAATTGAGGTAGTTGTAAGGGGGTGGGGAAATGAAGGAAAAAGGAAGGAAAAAAAATGCTAACATACCCAGTTTAAGACTTAGTCCTATTTTTGGCCTATGCTCTTCAGGTTGTTGTTGATCTGGTGAATTTTCATGAGGAATAATAATACCACAGGGAGACTCATCCCCAGGAGTGTTGGGAGTTGCATTGCCACTGGCAGAGGAGACAGATGGGGCAGAACTGATGGGCCTCAGAGTTGGTTTGAGACAAGGTTTTTGCTCTGGCTCCTCTTCCTCTTCCATGGGTTCCTCACGTTTTTCTTCTTTTTCTTGCTTTTCTTCTTCCTCTTCCTCGGATTCTGGTTCTTGCTTTATCTGTGGTTGTCTGCGCCTCTCAGCTTCTTGTTCCATCTAAAAACCAAGAAAATAACCTGGTTAACTGAAATGAACCTGAAGAGCTGACTCACTGGAAGAGACTTTGATGCTGGGAGGGATTGTGGGCAGGAGGAGAAGGGGATGACAGAGGATGAGATGGTTGGATGGCATCACTGACTCAATGGACATGAATCCGAGTGAACTCTGGGAGTTGGTGATGGACAGGGAGGCCTGGCGTACTGCAATTCATGGGGTTGCAGAGTCAGACACAACTGAGTGACTGAATTGAACTCATCTTCAATTCAACCAGCTCTGTTTTATTTTCCTCTCACAAAACCTCTATTTTTCTTTTTCACTAGGAATAAAACACTGCCTCCTTCTATAATCAGAATCTATAAATCCATAGCATGTATTAGGTACTCTGCAAAATGTATTTTTTAGTATTTCACATATATTAGCATTCTTCAGTGGCTTATATCCACTTTTCAGAGAAGACAGAGGTTAACTGCTAATAGCTAATTCAAAGTGAAAAAGTCTTTTCATATTTTCATTAAAGAAATTATAATCACAAATTTTAGACTAGTACAGACAATACATAGGAGGCAACTCAAATCCTCAGCCTGGTCATATATAATCACTTTTTATTTCTTGATAATGGCTGAAGGTACAGTCACAAATAGGAAAAGGAAGAAGTGGCACAGAGGGAGAATTCTGAAGTCAAAGTCCTATACCAAAATGAACATTCCCCCTGAAGCTATAAAATATAATAAAGTATAACCATCATAAGAGTATTTTAAAAACTTGGATGAATAGACTAGCAAGTTTTCTGAGCATGAAAACAAACAAAAACAGAAAAAAAAAATAAAAATATGTATCGTGAACTACAAAAAAATTTGAAGTCTGTGCGTATCACCATCTATGTATCAACTCACAAGGAAGTACAATGACCACTAAAGAATCTGCATGGCATTCAAACCCACTGGTACTTAGAAATTAAAACATAATAACATTCCTCAACCTAAATGTTACAATGGTAAGGATTTAAAATACTAAAAATACTGTCATGATGATGAAGGTACGGAAAAAAAGACACATGGGCAGGGCTTCCCTGATGGTCCAGTGGTTAAGAATCTGCCTGCTGGGCTCTCCCACCTTCTCTTTCCTTTTGCTACCACACCGTCGCCATCATGGGTCGCATGCATGCTCCCGGGAAGGGCCTGTGCCAGTCAGCTCTGCCCTACCATCACAGCGTCCCTACCTGGCTGAAGCTCACTTCTGACAATGTGAAGGAGCAGATATACAAACTGGCCAAGAAGGGCCTGACTCCCTCACAGATCGGTGTGATCCTGAGAGACTCTCCTGGTGTTGCACAAGTACGTTTTGGGACAGGCAACAGAATCTTGAGAATTCTTAAGTCCAAAGGACTTGCCCCTGATCTCCCTGAGGATCTCTATCATTTAATTAAGAAAGCTATTGCTGTTCGAAAGCATCTTGAGAGGAACCCAAAGGATAAAGATGCTAAATTCTTTCTGATTCTGACAGAGCCGTATTCACCAGTTGGCTCGATACTACAAGACCAAACGAGTCCTACCCCCTAAGTGGAAATACGAGTCATCCACAGCCTCTGCCCTGGTTGCATAAATTTGTATATTGTACTAAAGCAATAAAATCACTGTTTAACAGAAAGAAAAAAAAAAAAAAAAAAAGAATCTGCCTGCTAATGCAGGAGACATGAGTTCAGTACCTGGTTCAGGAACTAAGAACCCATGTGCCAAGGGGCAACTAAGCCCATGTGACCTAGAGCCCACGAGCCACAATGAGAAGTCCTCAAAACAAGAAACCTGCACACCCCAATTGAAGAGTAGCCCCCACTCACCACAACTAGAGAAAGCCCAGCACAGCCATAAACAGATAATAGATACATGGGCTGAAACTGGAGAAATTCTGTGTAGAAGATTACACCTGATGCAAAAGCACATTAGAAAACAAAACAGACTCACACATATAGACAAGCTGGTGGCTGCCAGAGGGGATCAAGGCAAAATAAGTGAAGGGGATTAGGAGGTGCAAACTTTTAGTTATTAAAAAAACTTATGGGGAACGTTACATACACCATAAGGCATATAGTCAATATTGTTATAATAACAATATTGGTTTGGTGACAGATGTGTACTTGGTTACTAGACGTATCAATTCATAATGTATAATAAACATCAAATTGCTAAACACCTGAAACTAATACTGTGTATGAACCATACTTCAATAAAAATTTAAAAATTAAAAAAAAAGTACATTAGAAAATACCACATAATTAGAAAACAGCTTTATATTCCCATTTACAAAGCTTATGTGTGTGGGGGGAGGCAGGGGGGCGGTATATGTATACATGTGTGAAAACATTTTTAAAATAACCAGACACTTTTTAATATGATTATAATTGGCTGATAAGAAATCACTTTTTCATTACTGGCTTCTATGTTGTCTAAAGTTTCTATTTACTCATGTAAGTACTTAATTAACAGAAAAAATACTATTTCATTGTGAAAATTAAAACGGACATGTAAGAAGACAAGGTTTCTGTTAATAGCATTTAACAGATTTTTTTTTTAAGTTGACATGAAGAATTTATAGTATTAGATTCATGATACACTAAGTAAAAACTTTTCTAATATGACATACTATTCTTAAAAGCAAGAACTGGTATGCCATGTCCTACGACAGAGTTTTCCTTTTTCCCTTTTAAATGATAAGCTGTTCACGAAAACATCTTTATTTTGGAATCAAAGTATTTAAGGTGGCAACAAGAGAACTACAAAAATTACTATCAGATGACATATAGGGAAGGACAGGTTCGTAAAGACAGTTACATTAAAAGACACTCACTTAACAAGTAACACTTCACAGAAATAAAGGAATAAGACATATGGAAGGTGTTGAAAATAATGCTTTAAATCAACTAATACCGATGACTTGCATAATAAAAAGTACTAATATCTTCCCCCCAAATAGCAAGATGCATGGAAAATAAACATTTCCCTTATAAACTCCATCATAGTCAGCTGGCTTAAAATGATGTGACAGTCTTAAAAGAACACTGTTTCGAATCTATCTTACCCGCTGGAGCTCTGCATCTGGATCCGGGTGCCCTTCTGCCAGAAGGCGCTGCCTGATTTCCTCCAGCTCTTCCTTCTCTCTCTTCCTATCCCGTTCATCTGCTTCCATTTCCTTTTCCCTATCACGCAATCTTTTCTGAAGAGCACTTCCTCTGCAAAAGCATATCACAAGAGGCCTTACTTAATACTCAAGGTCAGCAACTACTACACACAGTATCTCCAAAAACAATTTATTTCCATACTAAAAGCTGCATTCTAAGAGACTGGAGACTGTCTTAATGCTCTCTATCTGTAAAACACCCAAGACAGTATGCTCTCCACAGGTTAATGCTTAATAAGTAAGCACTGTCTTGTCACATATCACCATGCCTCAGAATGAAGTCATTCTAAATGCGTATCTAAAACAGGTTTAAAAAAAAAAGTAGCTTTCTCAGGGAAGAATGCGCTCATTTTATACCTATTCCACAGGGAAACTCTATAATACATAATTTGTTTTCTTGGATGCCAAAATGTGAAACATTAATACAAGGAGTAGTAATATCCCTAATAAATAGTTTTGTGTGTTCAATTTACACTTAATCTTAGCCAAAAGGCCGAGAAGCGATGTGTGTTCAATTTAAATCAGTTCCTCTCCTTGTGGGGGGAAAAAAAAAATCACAGAAGGAAGCAGGGCATAATTGAGAGAAAGCAGAGGTTCTATCTAACACTTTATTACATCTCAGAAATAACGTACTGCTATTTATGATTCAGTAATTTTATTTTGCATTTTCTACAAAGTCAAACCCTTGGCATTCTTTCAATATAAGGTGTTACTCCAATGTTTTGATTATTTTGCCTACAGTGTATTAAATTATACGTATTAAATGCATTCACTACATGCCTAGATTCTTTCAGGAAAGTGAGAAGAAAAAAAATCAAAACAATGCCCATCACCTTAGGGAAACGGTAGTTTGGAGTGGAGGGAACAGAACAAAGCAAACAATTTCACCATGTGCATTAAGTGTTAAAAGAATGAGAGAAGTAAAGAAAAGCCACGGGAAGAGATGAGAAAAGACAGGCTTCACAAATCTCATATCATAATAGTAAAGTAACTGGGTAGGAGAAGGGGGGACTCAGATTACTACATAGCACTCTAGAAATCCTTGAAGACAAAAATTTCTAGACCACCTTAGATAATCATGAAGGCATGTTAAAATTTGTTATAAAAACTGAAGTTCTTTAAAATGCATGAAGAAAAGTTCATCTGTTATAATACTATTATGAACTTCCTTCCAAAGAAGATCCATAGAATTGTCAATTCTTTGGCAACAGACACCAACTCCTGGAAAACAGCATTATCGACTACAGGGGTAATTACAAGATGAATTCAAAGATTTTTCTCACTCCACTGAGTGAACTTGCACTCTCTAGTGCAAAAAATACAGCTAATAATAAACTGATAGTGTGAGTTCATAAAGCAAGGCTTCTTCACCTGTAATATTTGGGATCATCTCTATCATCATCATAGTCTTCTAAGAATTCTTTCAATCGTTTAGCTTCTTTTGCCTTTGAAGAAATGAAGGACAAAGTATGGAAAATTAATATAAAAGCAGTTTAAATTACATTTCCCCCTTTCTTGGCAACAAATTTTTCTTATCCATACCACTTGAACTTTTCTCAATTCTCATAAACTTCATATATTAAATGTAAATAACATTAGATTTTTAAAATCTTTTATTTTTGAAAGCAAATCAGGGCTTCCCTCATGGTCCAGTGATTAAGAACCTGCCTTGCAATACGTAGGACATAGATTTAATTCCTGGTCCAGGAAGATCCCACATACCATGGAGCAACGAAGTCCATGCACAACAACAAAGACCCAACACAGCCAAAAATAATTAAAAATAAGTAAAATTTTTTTAAAAAGCAAATCAGATTTAGAACTTATCTATGAAATGGAAACCACAGAGTATGCTACAAAATTTTCCTTATATATTATAATCTTCATAGTAATTTTTTTCTAATGAAACCTGAGCACACCAAGAAACAAAACTAAAAGTTGTCTTATTGAATTTGTTAACTGGACAAGAATATTTTACACTTTCATTTACAGGAAGATGATGGTACAAGTAGTAGTTTTTATGAAATGAAGGATTAAAATTTTAAATCAAGTTTATGTATCAATCTAAAGGTAATGCCAGACTGAGTACACAAAACATGAAAGTACAGAAACTTCTTGCTCTTATTTTTGGAATTTTAAATACAACTACTATTATATTTCACAGAAATATTATTTAATCATTACATAGATATAAAAATATTTTAAAATTAGTATTTATAATCTATATCTCTACTATATTAACAACTCTTATGTGTGCGTGCTAAGTCGCTCAGTCATGTCTGACTCTTTGCGACCCTATGGACTGTAGCCTGCCAACTCCTCTGTCTATGTGGATTCTCCAGGCAAGTGGGTTGCCAAGCCTTCCTCCAGGGAATCTTCCCCACCCAGGATGGAGCCCTCGTCTCTTACATCTTCTGCACTGGCAGGTGGGTTCTTTACCACTAGCGCCACCTGGGAAGCCCAACAACTATTATATCTATATGAAAAGCAGATGTAGATTCCTGTCTACAGTAAAACATTAATAATTTCATCCAGTTCAAATGTTATTGCTGTAAAGACTACCCCCTCAACACACACACAAACACAAAAACTTCCCCAATCTAACCATCTATTCATGACCAACTCCTTCCCACAGACAAAATTAATCACTTTCTCTGTACTCCCCTCCCAAAATATTGTAAACACAATTTTATCATAACTCAAAACAGTCACAGTACAGTAACTACTTCATCTGACAATACTATCCAATTGTTTAAAGAGTACAAAGTATTAGTTATTCCTATACACCCAGGACCTAACACAAAATCTGCCAAATGAATGCAAGTAGATTACCAGGTAGTGATGACCATATTTACAAATATCTAGATGAAACACAGGAAGATCCATAGGTATGTGCTAAAGTATTAACTTAAGTCACCTCTCATGAGGAATACAAACTTTCACTTTTTATACGACATACTTCTGTTCCTTGAACATTTTTCAAATTCCTTGAACATTTTTCAATCGACAAGTAACTATTTTCTAACTGGAGGTTTTTTAAGCTTCCCCCCAAAAGACTACTAATAGGAAACCTTTCTCTAGAAAGACAGGTTTCAGATTTGCTTATAGGAAATGGAACCACTTCTTAAAGTATTTTGTCTTTTACTATATTATTCTCTATTTCTAACCTAAGGGTTAAGAACAAATTATAGAATGGGAGCTACAATCCAGGGAAATCAAAATTACTTTAAATAATTCTAGGACTTTAAAAGATCTGCCATCCAGAAAACCCATACTATCTAATTGCTGTATGCACCCCTTTGGTTACTTACAAAAATTCCATCTATGTCTCATGTTCAAAAGCTATTTGAAGAAGGTTCCTAACTTTAATGATGTTTTTGGGAGAATAGACTCCAAACTGGAGATAAAGAAACTTTCATGAATCTCTGGCAAAGACAGAACATATGGAACATACTATAGAAGCAAATACTATGATAAAATATATTATCTTTTCATCATTTTACTTCATTAACCTATGCCAATTGCTTCACTATTAGTTTATCAAATAGTGTAAATGCAAAAAATAAGATTCATAATTATTATAATGTAGTTAAAAGGATAATATAGTAACATGAGGAAAAACAATAACTCATAAGTGCTATATATTGAAGTCACTAATTTTGATTTCTAAAAACAGATCTTCTCATAAGACTGTTTCCTTCACCCAAATATACTACACTGATAGAGTATCAAAGCCTCTAAAACCCTCTTCAAATTAAAAAATGCTGCAGATGTTTAATCAAAGAAAGTTCTATAAATCCTCATTTTATACATTATTCTATAACAGGTTTACTTTGACAATATGCCAAGTGATAATTTAGTTTATAGGAGGCCAAAATGTGAAAAACAGCAAGAAAAGGAGGCAAGAGAGAGACTCAAGAGGAAGGGGAAATATGTACACCAATGGTTAATTCATGTTGATGTATGACAGAAATCAAACCAATATTGTAAAGCAATCAGTCAATTAAAAATAAATATTTTAAAAAAGAAAAACAGGAGGAACAAACATCTTGGTGTACTGAAACTGTCCCAACTTCACTTGAAATATTATTTATATTGGAGCTCAGGTTTTTTGTGAGATGATACTTTTTAATTATAAAGTCACTTCTACTTAAATGATTTGATCTGATTTTTATCTGAAAAACCACTTATTTTTAAACAAGAAAATTACCATTTCTCTCCTCCTTTCTTCTTCTCTTTCAGCCTCTTTTTCATATTCTCGAGTTTTCTTTCGTTCTCTGATTTCCCAATTCTTAAGGCGCTAAAAAGAGAAATTGTCAGAAGTTTTAAAAATGTATACAAAAGGTTCTGAAATTTTTGACTCACCTACTAAGTACCAACTTTTACCTCTTGATAGGCAGCCTCTTTCTCTCGGAGCTTTCTTTCAAGCTTCCTTCGTTCGTATGCATCTTCCTCATCTTCTTCTCGATCTCGCTTCTTGTCCTTCTCTCGCTCACGCTCCCGCTCCCTTTCTCGCTCTCTCTCTCGTTCACGCTCCCGTTCTCGTTCCCGTTCTCTCTCTCTTTCTCTTTCCCTCTCCCGTTCCCTTTCACGATCTCTGCTCTTTTCTCTACATAAAAGATTGTAAAAATCTGTCAGTTTCCTCTGTGTTTTCTTTTAGAAACCAAGAGAAAGGAGGACAATATGAAATAAGAGACAAACTCACAAGCCAGAATTTAGCATTTGGTTTCTGCAGAACTGTAAACTCCTCACACAAGACACAGAACACAATTCTAGCCCCAAATTCTGAACTGCATTCTAAACTCGATGTTAATGCTTATCAGCATCTCAGAAAACAAACAAAAAAATCCGGAATAAGAAAAATACTAAGGGCTGATGAACATGATACAAGATAGTCAACTTCAGTAGTGATCAAGCCAATATAGACAATGGCAACAGTGTGAAGCAAAGAGCATTCTGGCATGCTGCATGCATAAACCAGAACTACAGCTGACTCTTGAGTAACACCGGTTTGAGTTGTACAGGTCCACTTATATATGGGGGCTTCCCAGGTGGCTTACACTCAGATTTCTGATTGCACAGAGTTGACACTCCTAACCCCAGCATTGTTCAAGGGTTAACTATACATCTTTCAGCAGTAAGAAGTTCTCATGCATTTAATTCAGAGGGATAAAACCAAACGGCAGCTTTGTGATGCCATGGATTCTAATCAAATACAAATACATGTATATATGAAACAATATACCTTAGTAAAAGTATTAAACCATGATTTTATACATGTCTAAAACCATGATTTTATACATGTCAAATCTTAACAGTGTTTATTCAAAAGAATGATGGTTATTCCAGGGGAGGAAGGAATTTAATGCCCACTACAGATTAAAAAGCCCTGAATTTCAGTAACTGGTGGACCTTGTTTCAGCTACAATTAAGTGGAATATCTCAACAAAGTAACGTATATATGAAAACTAGCTTGGGAAAAAAGTGAACTTTCCTCTCTTCCTTTTTTCTGCTGCTTCCTTCTGCTCACTCCCTTCTCTTTGCTCATGTTTGCTCTCCCTCATTCCTGAAGAATTGGAAATGATAGCCCATAGGAAATCTATATAATGAGAAAATTTTAAATAAAACAAAAGTGAAATCACTAGGAACCATCAAGAAAAAACTAACTTGTCTGGGAGGTAAGGTGTGACCAACCAGTGGTTTATGGGACCAAATAAACACCAGGAACTAAAAGCAGTGCAACTAGAGCTGATTTTCCACACAGGAGACCTCAGTCAATGTCTAAAAACAACGCCCACTGACCAAGGGAATCATGCCTATCCAAAACACTGGGAGAACGACTGGTGTATGCTAGATCTGAGTAAAAACTGGCTTCACATAGAAACTAGCCCAAAGTTGAAAACTGTTAGTTTAACCAATATTTCACACGTGTGTGAGACAGCAAGCCAGGCATGCTCTGTGGCCCATGAAATTCTCTCATCACATCAATGTAAATGGCCCCAATGTACTAACCTGTAATTCTATTAAAGCTATCAGGCACACAGTAACTTCATACAGCCTTACCTTGATCGACTCCGATCCTTGTTCCGGTCCGAGCTCCGTTCTCGATCGCGGTCCCGATCTCGCTCTCGATCCCGGTCTCGATCTCTCTCTTTCGTCCGGTCACGATCCCTATCCCGTTCTCGTTCCCGCTCCCGTTCCTTCTCCTTTTCTCGTTCACGTTCTCTTTCCCTTTCTCGTTCCCGTTCTCGCCTTTCTCGTTCCCTTTCACGCTCCCTCTCTCTTTCTCTCCGTTCTTTCTCAATTTCCTGTCTTTCTTTTTCCTTTTTGCCTTTCTCTTCTTCCAGTTTCTAGAAACCAACAAAAGTACTTTTAGAGTTAACTCTATAGCTCCAATATTCAGACTTTTCCCGGCGCAATGCCCAATACTGGGAACAACAGTAACAAAACCAAACCACTGGTACTTCAACATTAAATACTAGAGGTTTTATTTGACAAATTAAACTGAAGCAATCACAAGCCTACACAGATTTCGTGCAAAACCATATACTCTACATAGACCAGGAATCTCCAATCTTGGATGCTGGGAGATTGTGTCAAGTGTGGCTGACCACTCAATGACTTATGTAATAACTAAAATGACTGTGAGGAATGTGATGGTTTGAAATAATTTCTAGAAATACAATCACTTGGCTAACATGTAATTCTTCCCATTATGAATTTCTTTAAATCAGTGGGATAACTATTGCTAACTATAACCCCAGACATTACCTAAGGATTATTAGTTGAGTGTTTCAAAGTGGAAGGTGGGGGAAGAGAGTAAGGTCACTGGAATGCAACTAGTCTTCTGCCCTCTGATTTGCCCACCCTCCAAAAGACAATGTGAATTCAGCCATTATCTGCCCTATCACGTATGGAAACATTTACTCCCACCATTACAAGATGGACAGCCCACCAAATACAAAAAGTGAAAATCACTCACTTCAAGCAGAAAGGTACATAATCATAGTATTTTAATTTAATAAGATTAATTTCTGGCTTAATTTTAAAGCAATATATTTATACCCATTATGCCTATAAGACAATGAAATATATCAACAGTGATAAATCCATCCTTGGAAGGAATGATTGCATATTAACTTACAGATGCTGTGCTAGGACATGGATCGCCAACACTGGATTAACCTTGCCTATAAGCTATGCTTCTGGGAGGAAGAGCAAGTACATGGTTCACAAATAAACCAAATAACAAAGTCAGACCAAGTTTGTACCCTGACAAGATTACCAGTGTACCACACAGTTTCTACACAAACTCAGGGGGGAAAAAAACCCAAACAGGGAAAACAAAACAAAAACAAAACACATTTTTCCTCTGTTTTCATGTTTAGTGTCATAGAAATGAAATTTAAATTACAACAATAAAATGTGCATTTTTTTTCTTTTCTCAGTCATGTAAAGCATTTAAAACAACTTTAAAAAAGCAATCTTACCTGTTATACTTTTTCTCTCGCTCATGGATCAGAGAACTGACAGAGGATTATGAAAGAAAAGCTAACGCATGAGAAATCAATATATTCAGCTGTGGTGCCAGTCTATATCAAAATGGAATGGAGGCAAAGCCAATACTGAATACATTGAAATTACAAAGAGAAGAGAAAAGAAATGGCAGAAAGAGGACAGAAACTGTAAGCTATGTAAATGGGCAAATTCTAATTTCTGAAACAGTTATCTGATGAAATTTTTAAAATGTATCATAAAATGAGGCTATACTATACGAAACTTACCTCAGTATCATACACTTAAAAGAAATTTGTTTATTTCTGAGATAATACTTACAGATTATTTTAGCTCTTCCAATAATAATTTTGGTAGATTCCCTCAATTTGTTCTACTTTTGCTTAATCACTATACCTTACTTCTGAAATGTATAGTTCCATTTAATTAAATAATAATTTGTTTCAGAACTCATTTCAAAAGTTTTCTTCTAAGTAAATGAAAAAGTGAGTGAATCTGGTCCATACTAAACACAATTCTAAAAGATTTTATAATATATATGCAGTAAGTAGATACACATACACACATATATATATATTTTTAACATAAAGACTGGAGAAAGAAAAAATGAAGTGAATCTAAAAAGATTTAAGAAAGTAGTGAAATAATGAAGAGGAAAGGACAGAAAAAAAAAACATAAATCTTACCTTATTCTCTCTTCAGACTCGTCCGTGCTGTAAATGGACGCCCCCTGCCACGCTGACACCCTGACAGTCTGTGGTTATTTAATAAACTCATACCAAAACATGCAAAGGTTCACTGAGCTCAATTTTTGTTACTGGAGTTTCAAATATCCCTTTTAACCATACCACCCAATAAAAAGAACGGCTTTTCTTTTTCACTTTGATTTTATTTTTAAAGCACATTTTGGAAATTCAAAACATTCTCTCCCCACAGTGAAATATGTGTAAGGCAGTCAAAGGCCTGACAGCTTCTCAAACTCTGAAGCAAATATCTTTGCAATCGATTTTTTAAAACATTATTTCTTCATACTTTACCAGTGACATGACAGGATTTAACAAACAACAACAAAAGGGGGGCAAACCACACACACACACTGTATACCGCTTGCAAGCTTACACAGACCCCGAACTTGAGTACTGAACCTAATATACCTCTAAAACGACTTCCCACAGACTAACTTTTTAACTCTAAATTGGGAAATCTACATTTGTGCTTTTAGACATACGTAATTCCTGAAAAAGTCCTGTGTTATGTGAGCTAAGGCTCAGCATCAGGATAATGTGTTCAGCAGCACTGATTCTATGACATTAACTGTCAATAAGGGATTTTGAAAGCTATAAGAAAAACACAGATTAAATAAAATAAAAAATGAACACTTAACATCTCACTGAGTTAAAGGTCACTCAACCTTAGGAGTAAGAACCAGTAACATCTTATTATCTCCAGCGTCAAAATACATTTCATGCAGCGTTTCATTTCACTGTCCATAAGCACCACCTTTAATACCAGCAAACATTCACAGATGCACTGTCATTGAGAGAAGCTTTCAATAGGCAAAATTCGTGAGTGGGATTTACTATGCATAAATATCCATTTCCAAGCCAGTTACCCCTTTGCATATTTTTCTGAGGGGGCATCCATAAATATAATAAAAAACAGAAGCTCATACTTACATCCTATTCCTTGTTACTTTCCAAGCTGAGAGTTTCATCTTGCATTAGTCACCATATGATCTCTATCATAATGGTGGGGGTCAATGAATAGATTAGCTTTATGGGAATTTACAGTTCTTCCATGCATCTAAAATTTGGTAAGTCTGGTAACCACTGACCTACTTTTTAAAATCTCCCCCTCTCAACTTAAATCTACACAAATATCATCTTAAATTTTAATCTCAGCTCTAAAGAAAAGGTTTTCCTAAGATTAAGTTAAATAACTGCCCCCAGAAATACACTACAGTGTATGTTATTCTGCTGCCCCCTTGAATTGTTTAAGTCTGTCCTTGATGTTTATGTTGAAATCTAAAAATAAAACTAGCTTTTATTCATATTAAAGTGAGATGACTGCAGAGTAGTCAGTAACTGAGAAATCTACAAACAATATGCCAAGGACTACTCTAATATGGCACTGGTCTTCTGTTTCTTTGTTTCTATCTAAGTATAAATCAAACCTAGACAAAAAAGCATTTAAAATCATATTCTACGGTAAGGTTGATTTTTTTTCTTTGTCTGTTTGCTTTGGATTCTGTAAAAAGTCTAGATTGGTATCAAGTGAAAAAACAAGAATACTACCTTGTGTGTGTCTCTGAATTTGCTGATCTCTCGAGATATCAGGTCTCTCTTGTCTTCTTCCATTTCTATAGCATTTATATCCTCCTAAAAAACAAGGGGGACAGGTAGGAATGCATAAAGATCAATCTATATTGATACAAATAGAAATTAAAGGCTAGATATTCTGTATAGGCTTTATAAAACACAGGAGTAAATTGAAAAGACCTTATATAGTAACAAATCTAAGTTAAATAGTAAAGACAAGAATCACACATCTGGCAAGTAGCAGTAAACATTGTTTTTTCAATTTATTCATTTTAGTTGGAGGCTTATTACTTTACAGATGTAAACGAACCTTAGTGATGAGTGGATAAGGGATCAGTGGGGCCACGGGAAATCTGCGGAAGATCTGCGGAAAAATCCACAAAGATTAAAACAAACAGTTCATATGACTCTGAAAAACAATTTTCTATATGTTTACACTATAAGCAATGTCAGATTTCTGTAACTCTTGATTTTAAATTACTTGATAACAAAAGAGATTTTACTTAATCTATCACCTACCACTTCCACTCCTTCCAACACCCCCAACCAGGGGAATAAGGAGGATCTCACACTAGCAATGTGAGACTTTATTCATCCTTTCCAAGAGAGAGGAAACAATCAAAACAACAAAGTTTACCCAATAATTCTTGCCACAGAGCAGAATTTTTGACTCTCTCACCTCAAACCATTTCAAATGAAGGTGTCTAGGTACTTTCTCCTTTGCCATTAAAGGGGAAAGAGGAAGAACAAACTCTACAGGTCTCTATTACCCTGTACCTGATGGACTCTTACCAATTTCATTTCCAATGATTGGCACTTCACTAGACAGCTTTTTATGACCACAGAAGCAAGAAGCAGCCAAATAATAAAAATGTATCTGATGTATCAGAAAGAAAGCTGATGATGGCTTAATAAGGCAATGAAATCCAGAACAGTATGAACTGTGAAAATGCCTTGATATTAATCCACAATGTTTACAGTACTACTTTTCCAGGGCATATACAATCCATTCATATAATATACCTCCAATATGTTTAAAGAACTCTCCCCATAATTTCTGTTAAGTATACCCAAATGAAAGTAAGCAAGAAAATCAAACATTTTCTTTCAACCTGCACTCTTTACTGTTCAATTAGCTTAAGACTGACAAAATTGGGTGATAATATAATACTGGAGAGGAGTTTTCATCTGTGTTGGTCCTTCATAGTACTCCATTTATAAGGCCAACAGCATTACTGCTGATGGAGTGAAATGAAAAGTGGTTTATAAGGAAAAGTGGCTAAGAAATTTGAAAATGGGTCAAAATCCTCAGTGAACAAGATCTGGTATCCCGATTGGAGCAGAGAAAAATAATTAGGGAGTAAGGCAAAACAAGGCCAGCTCTTCTGTGGCAAAAGGGGGGAAAAAAAACACTTTACTCCTTAATTTCTATCCATCACTCAGGTTTGTCCTTCCCACCCCCTTACTTAATGAATCCACAAACACAAGCTTCCATGTCACTGCATTTCAAAAATGTAAAAACAGGAATGTTTTTGGTTTTTAAAAAAAGGAAGATAAAACATGGTCAAATTAGCCTTAACAGTATATTGTTATAAATACCAGTCATTCTATTTTCCCCTCTTAAGTTGGAACGTAATGAAAGCACAAATGTAAATTATAGAAATGATTCTGCTGGCATAAATCAGTAACACATACGTCCTCCTTCTTTTCCTTCTTCTTCTTCCTGGGGTGAGAGTCAGATTCTTGTGAGGGGGCATTGAGCTCACTGGAGTATTCCCGTATTAAAACTTCAATGGCCCCTTTGATCATCTGATCTCTTCTCTTTGTTTCTTCATCTAAGGCTTCTTCGTCATCATTAGTGACAGTTTCTGGCCTGGCATTCTTAAAAAAAAAAAACAAGGCAGATTCAGGAGATGGGAAAGGCGGGGGGGCGTGAAGGGGGCGGGATCAAACAAGAAAATCAAAATCATTCAAAACAAGTTAGTACACCAAACAAACATGTTTTCTCCAAAACACCTCTGTAGTCCTATTAAATGCAGACTTAGCTTTACTCCCAACTTCACAAAACTAAACTGTATTTGTTTTACATTTTTTTCCTTAGATATACTGTACTCTATCATTTTCTTTTCTTTGGTCCCTTGATATCTAACATTCTGATCCCTAACTAGCAACAGAAAGACTGAATCACAGGGTTAGCATACTACACATCTGAAAAGCTTTCACAATTTTTCAGATCCTCTTTCTCAATGATTGGCACTTCACGAGACAGCTTTTTATGGACACTCGCACAAGTTAATGATATTTACTGAGTAACTCATTCTAGTGTTGAAAACTTAATTACGCTGAAAAAGCAAAATACAATTTTATTTACCTATGATAGCCACCATTTTAAATAAACAAAAACAGGGACTTCCCTGGCAGTCCCGTGGTTAAGATTCAATGCTCCCATTGCAGGGGATGCATGTTCAATTCCTGGTCAGGGAACTAAGAACCCATATGCTTTGGGGTACAGCCAAAACAAAACAAAAGTAAATATAATAATATATTTATAGTATACAATATAATAAATATATAAAATATATTTATAAAATAAAAAATATAAAATATAGTAAAGTAAAAAAAAAAAAATAAAACAATAACCAAAAACATATGTAGTTTAAACAAATAAAATTATATACAATAAAGGCTATATACAACAAAACATAAACATTAGGAAGACCAGGAGCTGCAATGATGGCTTCTCTTTTCCCCCTCTGCTTTCTGCAATGTGGGAATATCATTTAAAAAACTCACATAACTAAAAAGGAATCAACTCTAAATATGAGCATCTTTCTCCCCATGACTTGTGAACGTAACATAATGAAAAATAAAAACAAATTCATATTGTACTACTTCTCACAAATAAGTGACAGACTATGGGGCTAGGGTGAAGAGGCTGGGTCACAAGGCTTGTGGGAATCTTAAGTTTCATAAATCAGAGACAAAACCCAGGCCCCCTCAGCAGTGAAAGGGCACTGTTTTAACCACTGGACCACCAGGGAATTCTTTCCCAAGACTTACTATTTTTTAAATGAAGTCTAAAGGGTTACCTGTGTCCATGTGGGAAAAAAATGACTGGTTTCCATTATCCTACTGTTCTTATTTCTGTTTTATTTTAAATCTCCTAGTTAAGTAATTAATCCAAGTTCAAATGACAAAATTTAGAGAATGACCTCAAACTCCAGACAATTTCATTACCCTCTTCTCTTCTTAAAACTCGGAAAGGAGGAAAAGTATGACAAAGAAAATAAAGATTTATGTATACAAAAAACTCTTGTAACTTAAAACAACATACATACTTAGTAAACATATATTGTGCAAATTTTCAGATACAAACAAGAATTCTGCTTTTCTGGACAAATGCTGGCTCTTGGTCACAATGCTTTAAACTCTCTTCAAGATGAGTGTCATGCCTTGTGGCTCCTTCACGTAACTGAGCCGTGATTTCATAACCACCAGCATTCTGAAAGCTATCCCCAATGGATACTTCTTCAGCATGCATTTATTTCTTAATTTGCTCAAATTATTGAGTTTACTATATGCAAGACACTAATTAGATGGTTAAAAATTCAAAATTAAAGAAAGAAATAACTTTCCCTTAAGTACTTAACAATATAAGAGAAGGAAGAAGGACAACAGACACAGATATAGGTTATGATACAGGTAATGTTCATGTAAGTCCTTAAATGTGGTAACTGACCATTCTTGA
Source organism: Oryx dammah (assembly GCF_014754425.2). Lineage (NCBI taxonomy): Eukaryota > Metazoa > Chordata > Mammalia > Artiodactyla > Bovidae > Oryx > Oryx dammah. The sequence goes on from NW_024070210.1 coordinate 18,391,342, forward strand.
GTTCCTCACTTTCTCAAACCTGCTTCTTCATCTAATTTTCTTATAGCCAATTCTCTCCTTGGCATCTTGGATAAAGATACAATGCTTTAACCAAGGAGAGTAATTCAATTGTTTATATTATTTACCAAATTATTTTCATAATAAAGAAAACTGTAAACTAAATTGTAAACTAAAATTTGAAATCAATGATATATAACAATAAGGTCTTTATGCAGCTTTCATTAAAATCCCTTCAGCAATACTCTGCTTCTTCAAAAGTTTTAAAAGGAAAAGAATTAAACCACCAGTAACCTGTCACTGAAACCTCAGGTCCTGAAGACACATACCAACTATTTTTATCAACCCTCAGCTGTTGAGATCTAAGTTCTTTATTATGAAAATAAACCTCATGAGACAAAGTCCAATCTGTCTTTAGCATTTTACCTACATTCTCAATTTCTTTCCATGAACCCTCTACATCTCCATGCTCTTTTAAACATAAAGATAGAGGTGGAGTTACAAATCCAAAGCCTTATTCATCTAAAAATATTCATAGCCCCTAAATTCCCTACCACCACTCATCCTAAGCTAAGACTTAAATATTAATATAGCTAAACATAAGTAAAGCATTTGGAATGAATTAGTTCACACATTACAAAGGACTACCACCCCTTGATCTATAGAGAAAATGTACATTTTTTAGAAGAAAAGCTTATGAGCCCCATCTCTTAAGCAATTGTTAATGTAACAAAAACAAAAATGACAATATATGTCTTGGGAGGAAAAGTTAATTTCAGTTTCAACTTAAACTCTACTTCTGGGTCCTGAACCACAGACAACTTCCTGACTTCATTTTTTCTTCCACTTTAGAAACAGAAAGCATACTGAGCAACAAAAAGTGAAGGGTTCAGCAGTGCAGTAATGAACAAAAAAGGATCAAAGAAATAGACTGAATATCTGAGATGTTTACATGTCCCAACTATTTGGCTCTTTCCAGAGAAATTAAAAGCTTTTATAGTAAAGCTACTAGTTGGAGAGTTAGGTAAAAACTCCACTTGGCTCACTCTTTGGCACTGACCTCTAGAGTCTAAAACAAGAACTTTGGGAACTAAGCAAATGTAGAGCTCTTTCTTTTGAAAAAATGTAGGTTCCACCACACTCACACTAATTTCCAGACAAAAATGTGAGGTGTTCCTACCTGCAGTATCTGATCTCTCCTCAATTAAAAAATATAAAGTAGGCAGCTCTTTCCAAAGGTTATTTGTATTTTCAATACTTCAAGTCAATTTTGAATGTGTGGTAAACAAGCACTATTTCTGATGATTAAGCAGATATCTCTAGTCCTAAACCGCTACTACTGAACAAGAGGTGAAACAACAGGAGAAGGACTAAGATCAGTGTTGTTACCTCAAATGAAATAATTTTACTAGAGGTAAAAAAGTTCTTTCTACAGATTCTGCAAAATCTAAATAAAAGCTTTTAACAGCACTACTAATCAAGGCACATAATTTCTGTTAAAATTCTGGATCAGGAAAAACATCTTTCTAGACAAATTGGTGGTTCTTTTTAAATCAGAGAACTATACAACTAATCGTGTTCTTTCTTCTGCCTGGGAATCAGGAAAATGATGAGGTACCACACATATTTCTCAATGTCTCATTCTCATATCCTCTACTTCAAATCACTATTTTCTAAATTTCTCTAACAAATCAACAATAAAAGATAAAGAACAAATACACTTTCACATTTACCCTGAAAAATCATGACAATGTATTTACTTGTTTGAAAAAAAATTTTTATCTGATAGAATTATTCGTCTTCATTCTACTAGTATTGTTGAGTAAAATCGACAAATCTGCAAAACTACGCCATGTTTGTCTTACGACTTCAATACCTCTGGAAACCATGCAAATGCACCCAGAAGTCAGGTCTGCTAATTTTTTAAATTTCATTTTATCTGAAATAACTGCTCCATTTTTCTAAGAAGTAGCTTCAACTCCATTCTTGAGGAAAAATATAAACAGATATCAATTGTGATTCCTCTTACTAACAGTGATTACAAAATGAAGTCACACAATTATACATGTCCTTATTTATATAAACACACAGTGAAGTGATTTACTTTTATGATCGGAGCACACCATTTGCAAATGCCACAATTTAAACCACCTCACAAATGACCAAGCAGAGTACAATAATGAGTCCAGGTGAATTACATAAAAAACTTTGAAAGCATTGCATCCATGCTTTATTTTAAATATGAATCCCAGCAAGGAAAATCTAAGACCGTGGGCTTAGGTTTTAGGGGTACGACAGACAATAGTGCTGATATGAAATAAAATACAATTTCTCTGGAGTGTAAATTGTATTAATTCCTTACACAGCTAGGTAAAGACAGTAAAGATGATCAGGTGAGCAACATCAATGCAACTGTTACAATAAATGTTCACTCCATTCTCATCACAGGCAAGAAAGACTCTGACCCAGGTTCTGTGGAGGTACAAGATGAAAAAATAGTCTGTGAACTTATTGCCCTACCTTATAATCAGTGAATGTAGGATATGAGAATGAAAACAGGGGCTAAGAAGGTATGAGAGAGTGATACAAACAAAATACACTACAAAGCAGACTGACATACCAGTAAAATCCTGCTTTATATAAAAAGAAAGGATTTAATTCTGCCTGAGAGGAATCAAGGGTAGGACTCATGATAGTTACATGAATCAAGCAACATTTAAACTAAATGTGGATAGAATTTCAACAGGGAGCTCGGATGGGCAACAAGGACATCAAACCACAAAGGAGTTTGTAGGAATATATGACTGACACATGAAGGGAATTGATGGAGTAAGCCAGAAAGGTAGATGGGAGCAAGGTTAGGATGCCATGATAATATAGGCTTCATACTTTGAGAAATTCAAAACCATTAAGGATGTATGAGCAAGAGGTTGACATAATTACACTCAATGTCTTATACCTTAGAGAAAAATGCCTGGAAGAATATGCAACAAAAATGTCTACGGTGGTTACTAATGATGATAGAATTATGGGTTGTATTTAACTTCTTCTTTAGAGGTTGTTCTGCTTTTATGAATACTTTTACAGCATTTTTGTAAAGGAGGGAGTGACGGAATTAAGAAAGCTACTTTCATTTTGAATAACAGTTAAAAGCCTCAACAGACCAAAAAGGCTGTTTTGTTTTTATAGAGATAGAAAGTTAATAATGAATCTACTCTGGATTCATTCAGCTTGATATGTCAAAAGGAACTAGGAAGGGAAGACAAGGTAATATACACTAAGGCTTTAGCTATTTTTCGCTTTGTTGAGAGAGAGCAGTAATGTATATATTACAACACAACATACAACAATTTCTTTTACATTAGCTTCATTTAAGAGAGCCACCACCTGATACAAGTAATGAGACTTACTTTAATTCATTTCAGAACCTGTGTACTTCTAAAGAGCAACTAATAAAAGTTTTGTAGGTTGAAATATATTTTGTACTTACTTACAAAGCTGTCTTAATGAATTAGCTCTGTTTGGAATAGTCTGTACTACTGTTTTCTCTGGCAAGTTAACCTTGTCCAGCCTCCCTTACTACCTTCATCCCAACCTGGAACAAGCAAACCAACAGTCATCCACCCACTATGGGTAGATAAAAGACTTAAAATAACTATATATAAAACACACTCTTGATGATCTTGTGAAGCCCTGTATTAGATTCATTCGTAATGAGAAGCATTTACACTGAAAAAGCACAGCTAGCCTTCGGAAGACCATATAGAAAACATACCCCATTAGAAGCTTTCTTCTTTGCTTTCCATTCATCTAGCTGTGCCTTTGTCTTTGCGTCAACTTTAACAAGTAGCTTCTTCTCTCCAATCTGCAGGTCATGCAATAACCTGAGTGCACGGAGCGTAGATTCCGGTTCCTTATACTCACAGAATCCAAAGGCTAGCAAAGGATACAAAGAATTTAATAAGATATCAAAACAATTATGAAAGATGAAAAATATTTATGGAAAACTGAAATCATTAGAGACCAAAGCATTGTAATGCAAAGATTATTTCATCACTCCTTCTTTTCCTTCAATTACTTTTGACATGGATTTCTCTTTTAAAGAGAAAAAAAAAATGGGAAAGGAAGAAAAATTCTCATCATGCAAAAAGCTACTTACTAAAACTGCTGAAAAAATACTCAGCAAAATAGCAAATTTCATGATTAATTCTTTTAATTATTTCATGGATTCATTCCATCCTCAATTTCCTCACAGCTACAGAGAGGCAAGAAGGCTGCTTGAACCTAAATACAGCACTTTTCAGTTCAGAGATGTTAAACTACAAAAGTACTGATCTTTTATTCTATTTACTAGTCTAATTTTTGTCTGTTTCATTTTAATAGCTAGTCTCATTATTTTCATGATTTTTAATAAACATATTAAAACAAAATTAAATTTAAAAGAGCAAATATTGAAAATAAAATTTAACAAATGAATATGTTTACACTTAGTGATACAGCTACACGTTGAGTGATTTTAAAACAGAAAATTTGACCATACACTTAAATGGGATATATCTTAAAGAAAAAAAGACCTGTCAACAAGCATATTATTGATGACAATATTGGTGCTACTGGTCTGAAATTATTCAATGTGAAATGTGAGAGGGTAACAGTAACAAAAAATAATTATTGAATAGTCTATCAGCCCCAGTGTTGAAGCTCAGGATTCCAAGTGTGTAAGAAACAGACATATGACAAAAAAGATTAGATAAAAATCTTTTAGGCTTGAATTTGAAATACTGTTCATTGGCAAAGTGAAGACCAAACAATGGTTACAGTGAGTGCATCAATTTCCAGATAATCTTCTTGAAAACAATTTCCCACTAAAAAGAACCAGAGCTTCTTGAGAAATGGCTGATCCCAAGTCTTGGGCAGAAAAACTACTAGCTGAACTTTGAATATCTTATTCCCAGATAACAAGGAAGCTATCAAAGGCATTTAGGTTTGGGTCAAAAATCACCGAAGATCCAATTTCCAGAGGCAACCTGAGACAACTTAAGCTTCCCTAGGGATCATGACAATTAATCTATATTAAATATAACAACAACAAATTAAATATGCGTCAATCTAGAAGTTCAAAATAGGTCTTAAAAAAGTCACTGCTAGAGGATGCTAAGAACATAAGATCATTCTCTTGAAAAATTAAAGAACCAAAGCATTTATCCCATTTTTCTTACAGAAATTATACCTCTAAGTAGCCATATAGTACATGGAAAAGGAAGTTTATCCTTATGGATGTATTGTACTAACAAATGATCATTTGTTCTTCAATGAAGGAATAACAATTCTTCCAAACAGACTGTTACATTTGGCAACCTCCCAGTGAATGAATCAACTACTCACTGACAATAGCTGCTACCATTTAAAAAAATTATAACTGAATATGATTCCTATGGAAGAAACTCCTAATTAGAATTCTTACATATAAAAGCATCAGCAAAAATAACACAAACTCAAATTTAAGATATAAGCATCTGAATGCAGAGTTCCAAAGAATAGCAAGAAGAGATTAAGAAAGCCTTCTTCAGTGATCAATGCAAAGAAATAAAGAGGAAAACAACAGAATGGGAAAGACTAGAGATCTCTTCAAGAAAATTAGAGATACCAAGGGAACATTTCATGCAAAGATGGGCTCGATAAAGGACAGAAATGGTATGGACCTAACAGAAGCAGAAGATATTAAGAAGACGTGGCAAGAATACACGGAAGAACTGTACAAAAAAGATCTTCATGACCAAAATAATCATGATGGTATGATCACTCACCTAGAGCCAAACATCCTGGAATGTGAAGTCAAGTGGGCCTTAGAAAGCATCAATATGAACAAAGCTAGTGGAGGTGATGGAATTCCAGTTGAGCTATTTCAAATCCTAAAAGATGATGCTGTGAAAGTACTGCACTCAACATGCCAGCAAATTTGGAAAAGTCAGCAGTGGCCACAGGACTGGAAAAGGTCAGTTTTCATTCCAATCCCAAAGAAAAGCAATGCCAAAGAATGCTCAAACTACCATGCAATTGCACTCATCTCACACGCTAGTAAAGTAATGCTCAAAATTCTCCAAGCCAGGCTTCAGCAATACGTGAACCGTGAACTTCCAGATGTACAAGCTGGATTTAGAAAAGGCAGAGGAACCAGAGATTAAAATGCCAACATCTGCTGGATCACAGAGAAAGCAAGAGAGTTCCAGAAAAACATCTATTTCTGCTTTATTGACTATGCCAAAGCCTTTGATTGTGCGGATCACAAGAAACTGTGGAAAATTCTGAAAGAGATGGGAATACCAGACCACCTAACCTGCCTCTTGAGAAACCTATGCAGGTCAGGAAGCAACAGTTAGAACTGGACATGGAACAACAGACTGGTTCCAAATAGGAAAAGGAGTACGTCAAGGCTGTATATTGTCACCCTGCTTATTTCACTTATATGCAGAGTACATCATGAGAAAAGCTGGGCTGGAAGAAACACAAGCTGGAATCAAGATTGCCGGGAGAAATATCAATCACCTCAGATATGCAGATGACACCACCCTTATGGCAGAAAGTGAAGAGGAACTAAAAAGCCTCTTGATGAGAGTGGAAGAGGAGAGTGAAAAAGTTGGCTTAAAGCTCAACATTCAGAAAATGAAGATCATGGCAGCCGGTCCCATCACTTCATGGGAAATAGATGGGGAAATAGTGGAAACAGTATCAGACTTTATTTTTTTGGGCCTCAAAATCACTGCAGATGGTGACTGCAGCCATGAAATTAAAAGACGCTTACTCCTTGGAAGAAAAGTTATGACCAACCTAGACAGCATATTCAAAAGCAGAGACATTACTTTGCCAAAAAAGGTCCGTCTAGTCAAGGCTATGGTTTTTCCAGTGGTCATGTATGGATGTGAGAGTTGGGCTGTGAAGAAAGCTGAGCACCAAAGATCTGATGCTTTGAACTGTGGTGTTGGAGAAGACTCTTGAGAGTCCTTTAGACTGCAAGGAGATCCAACCAGTCCATTCTAAAGATCAGTCCTGGGTGTTCTTTGGAAGGAATGATGCTAAAGCTGAAACTCCAGTACTTTGGCTACCTCATGCGAAGAGATGACTCATTGGAAAAAGACTCTGATGCTGGGAGGGATTGGGGGCAGGAGGAGAAGGGGACGACAGAGGATGAGATGGCTGGATGGCATCATGGACTCGATGGACATGAGTCTGAGTGAACTCTGGGAGCTGGTGATGGACAGGGAGGCCTGGCGTGCTGCGATTCATGGGGTCGCAAAGAGTCGGACACGACTGAGCCACTGAACTGAACTGACAAGCTACAACTACCAAACAGTTTACGTTACAATGCAGTGGACAGAGATGTAAGGCACATAATTCTACTAGAGCTGCAATCAGCAAATCCAAACAGAGAAAACACTACTGGGCAAATGACCCAGTTTCTCCAACAAATCTCAAGAGAAAGAAGAAAAACAGAAGAACTAAAAATATTAAGAGTCTCAAAAATATGTCAACCAATCGCAATGCAGGGATTTTACATGAATCCTGAGTCAAAAGGACTATTTAAGAAACTGACATTTGCGTCAGCTGGACATCTGATCATGGACTGGATATTGACTGAATGTTGGATATCTGAATACTGAGAATAATTAGAAGAAATAATGTTTTTTCCTTTGGTCTTATAATTGCATTTTAGGTATGTTTTTTAAAAAGAACTTATCTTAAGTGGGAGGGGGATTCAGGATGGGGCACACATGTACACCCATGGCTGATTCATGTCCATGTATGGGAAAAACCACTAAAATACTGTAAAGTAATTAGCCTCCAATCAAAATAAATTAATTTTTAAGAAACTTATCTTTTAGAGACATAAAAATATTTATAGACAAAATGATCTGGTGCTCAGGACTGTACAAAAATAATACAAAAAGAAAATGGACAGGGTACAGGTTAAGCTCAAATGGCATGACCTAATAAATGTTAAAACGCTAGACAACGAATACATAAGAGTTCACGCTATTCTGCCAATTTTATATATGTATGAATTTTTCCATAATAGTGTTTAAAGAATGTATATCAAACAGGTGTTTCTGCCAACTAGTATGAAAAGAACAGTTTGCTTTTAAGACTAACAGGTCATCTTATCATCTCTTCTACACTTCCTTCCTAAGTCCTGTTTTGTTTTGTTTTTTTAATTGTTCCATAGAGATCATACACTCCTGCTCTGAAACAAGAACTTTTTAAAGTAATAAGAAACCAGTTAGTCTAATTTTTCCCCTCTCCTACTTCCTGCTAGCCTTTTTTACTTTCTAATCTCACCTCAGCCAACATCTTCCCAATTGCCTTTAGTCCTTATTCCACTGGGACTGAAGACAGAGTGCTAATAGCAGACTTCTCCCAGGGTTAGTGACAATGAGAGCAAATGCAAACCTAACTTATACTCCCAGATTGAGAGGATCTCAATAAATAAGGAAAAAATTACCTACCTTGAAGCTTTCCAGATGCACCTTGTACTCTCTTCCAGCTCAAAACCAAGCCACATTTCTTTAAAAGAAAACAAAATAGATCCTTACCACTTAAAAGTTATAATGCAAATAAGAACATAATTATATTCCTGCTTAGGAAAACACAGAAGCTAAAAAATTCTTCTCAGCAACTAAATTCTGCAATTCCTACAAGCTTATATGAATAAAATACACAAGTCATTTTAAAGGAAAATATAAATTCTTACTGACTCATTTTAATAAAACTCATTTATTAAAAACTCATTTTTAATAAATTAGACATTTCAGTTTTATTTATCTTACAAATACATGTAAATAAACCCAAAATGCCCAAATATTGTAACAGTTAGAACTATAATAAATTCAAGTAAATACTATAAGTCCATAAAGACTGTTTTAAAATACATGTATATATTATAAAGTATTTTTAAAGACATAGGGAAATGCTTGATATGGGATGCAAATATATCACGAGACATGCAATTGCAGATACACAGTAAGCTTTTTCTTTTTGGCCACACCCAAGGCACGTGGGCTCTTCAGTTCCTGGACCGGGATGGAACCTGCATCCCCTGCATTAAAAACATGGAGTCTCTAACCACTGGACCATTCAGTCTTAACTGCTGAAAGTCCCAACAGTAAGATTTTTAATTATGCAAAGAAAAAAATTTCCATAAAATGATCAGAAATACAGTAAAATGTTAATGGGGCAGGTTATCTGAAGGGTGGGATATTTATTACATTTTGTTTACACACAAAGTTTATTTCTAATTATTAAAGAAAAATTAGAAGGTTTAATAAAAGTTTTGTGGAAAGTAATAACTGAAGATTTTCTGTCAAAGCTAAGAAATGCATGGATTTTTCACATCTTCGTTCAGAGAAACTACTAAAATGATAGTCAAAGAATTGGGACTTCCCTGGTAGTCTACTCTAGAAGTTAAGACTTTAAGTTTCCACTATAGCGGGTATGGGTTCAATTCCTGGTCAAGGAACTAAGTAAGATTCCACACACCTCACAGTGCAGCCAAAATACATATAAAAAAACAAAATATCATAAGGTCAAACATAGTGTGAGAGAATAGCACCAGAATTCAACAAAATTTTGCAAAGACCAAAGGCAAATGGATGGATAATAGCTCATTCAGGAAAGCAAAGAAAGCTATGACTCCAAGTGTGTACAGAAGCAGATACTGATAAGAAAGAAAAAATTAGGCTGATTCTATCAATACAAAACCTAGTGGATCCAAACCGGGGGTGGAAGGTACTGTGGAGAATTGGGCTGAAGTTTGAAGCTGAATAAAAATAAGTTACTGCCTGACAATACAAATATGAAATAATCAAAGTCTCAGAGGCTTCAAGCAATTACCCTTTTCCCACTACTAGAGAAGAGACCTGAACAGCAACAATCTGAAGAAAGTTAACAAAACAAGCCTGGGATGTGGAGCACCAGATATGAAAATACAAATGAGATTACAAGAGTAAGAAGGGAAGAAAGTATAGGTATAAGAAATGCTTGAAGTCAATCTTGTACCTGCAACCTCATACAGGCAGTCAATCATAAACTTACTAGGCATAAAACTCAAAAGTTTTCTAGAGAAACCAACCCATCTCAAAGAACACTCCACAGAATTTAAAACTTCTGGCTGCCAGTCAGGTTACCCTACAGCAATGCCGAACATTTTACAAAGTAAGCTTATGTACACAGGTCTTTTAATCCCTAACTCTTAAATATGGACAATCAAAGCTCCTCAGACATCCAAGTAAAGTCTTAAAAGCAAAAAGAGAAATAGAAAAGGTAAGTTCAGGAATTCAAAGATATCTTAAAAAACACTATGCTGCAAATATACATCAACAACAGTTTTCAAAAGGGATGTTTCAAATTGAAAACATACACATATATCCACACAAAAACTTGTACATGAATATTCACAGCATTATTATTCACAACAACCCAGTGGAAACAGCTGGTTATCCATCAACTGATAAACGGATAACAAAATGTAGCGTATCCATTAAATGGAGTATTAATTGGCCATAAAAAAGGAACAAAGTTTCACTAATAAGCTACACCATAGATGAATCTTAGAAACATCAGGCTAAGTGAAAGACAAAACAAAAAAGCCACATATTCTAAAATTCCATTTACATAAAATGCATAGAACAAGCAAATCCACAGAGACAGGTTTAATAGTGGTTGCCAGATGCTGAGGGGAGGAGAAAATGGGAAGCAATGTTAATGGGTACGGTGTGTTTTTATAGATATATATATATTTCTATATGGGGTGATAAAAATGTTCAGGAATTAGACAGTGGTGATGTTTGCAAAACTCTCTGAATATATTAAAGGCCACTGAACTGTGCATTATAAAAGGGTGAATTTTATGGTGTGTGGATTATATCTCAATAAACATGTTTTTTAAAATGTCCTCCAAGGACTTCCACAGTGGGTCAGTGGTTAACAATCTGCTTGCCAATGCGGGTGGACACAGGTTCAATCCCTAATAAGGGAAGTAAGATCGCACGTGCTATAGGGCAGCTAAGTCCACGAGCCACAGTTGCTGAGCCTGCACTAGAGCCCGCAAGTCTCAACTACTGATCCCGCATGCCGAGAGCCTGTGCTCCTCAGCAGGAGAAACCACTGCAACGAGGAGCCCGCACACCACAGCCAAGAGCAGTTCCCTACTCGCCACAACTAGAGAAAGCCCATGCCAAACAATCAAGACTCAGTGAAGCCAAAAATAAATAAGTAATAATAAAATTAAAAATACATCTGTAATAGAAATAAAATAAAATGTCCTCCCAATGTTCTACCTTGGGGGAAAATTGGCATTATCTTTAAAAGTGAAGATAAGCATGCCCAATGACAGAAATTCCACTTCTAAGGGAATACGTGACAATTTATTTCATGTTCACTTAGTATGTGCTGCTGAAGTGAGCACTTCCATGTTCCCTTAGAAAGACATATTACCAGTAATAACACAGCAAAACATAATATCAAAAAGTGAAAACGATCCATATGACCGTCAGTAAACAATCTGACAATTCATCGTGTATCTCTGTAACGCAATGGCATATAGCAGTGAAAAGTGAACCAACTAGAGCTGCGTATATGCTGGGCGATAAAAGCAAATTGGAGGAATGCATAATTTAAACTCATACATGATAAACATTTATGAATATAAATATGTAATTAAAGTAAAAAATATGGTCAGGAATGATAAACACCCAGTTTAGGATAATGGATTCCCTCTGGTTATTACCTTTGTGGAAGACAGAAATGAGAATTAGGACCTTCATGTTTTGTTTCTTTGGGATGAAAATCTAAAGCTAGCATCACAAAATACTAAGATCTGACAAAGCTTTTATGTTTATTTATCTGACAAAGGTTTTATGTTTATTTTCTAAATCCCTTTTTTACAGTCTCAAAATATTAACCCAGAGGTTACTCCTTAATGACAAAGGGCGAAAAGATATCCTAAAATGGAGAGATCAGACCACCTTAACCAAATAACTTAATACCACCAAAAATGGAACCAAGAGACATGGTGTTTCTTCCTATGCTGCACCTGAGAACAGTCATCACACATGGCCCATTCTTCTAAAAAATGCTTACTCTAAACCTAACTATGGGTAAACAATCAATTCAAATCGGGTGAGACATTTTGCAAAAGACCCAGACACTTCAAAACATCAGTTTATCATGAAAGACAAAAACAAGTTAAACAAAAAGAGGCAGGGAACTGTTCTATAATAAAGAAGCTATCTAAAGAACCATGACAATTAAATGCAATGTATACACATCCCTGACTGGATTATAGACCAAAAACAAAGAACACGTATTATAGAAACTGTTGGTAAAATTAAATATGAGCTATTTTGTATTTTAATTAACAATACTGAATCAGCCTTAAATTTCCTAAGTGTAAAAAATGTAGAAGAGTATCTTGGTCATAAGAGATATAAGTAGTATTCAGAGGTGAAATGCCATCACTTACTCCCAAACTATTCAGAAAAAAACTGAGGGGTGTGTGTGTGGAGAGAGAGAGAGAGAGAAAACAAATGTGGCAAAATGTGTTGCAAAGGTGTTCACTATTTATTCAACTTTTTTGCAGGATTGAAACTTTTCAAAACATAAGCGAGACAATAATTCAGTCTTCTCTGATTTTTCTTAAGTCTGAAATAACAAAAAAATTTTTTAATGAAAAATAAACAGTTTAACTTACAGCAAGGAGCTGTCTTATAAGCATGTCTGAGGCTTTTTCAGAAATGTTGCCAACAAAAACTGTAGTGGTGGGACCACAGTTTTCATCATTCTCTTTAGCCTTCAAGCCTGGATGATCCTTTCTTGCTCCCAAATGCTTTCCAACCATGGACACGGTGGGTACTAAGACCTAAAGTGAAGAAAGCCAATAAAATTTGAACTTGCAATTAAATTTGCTGTCACGCTTAATATAACATTAGGGTAAAACATCAATTTTAGCTTTTTTTTTTAGCCACACCAAACACCATGCGGGAACTTAGTTCCCACACCCAGATGGAACCCGTGCCCCCTGCAGTGGAAGCTCAGAGCCCTAACCACCGGACCACCAGGGAAGTCCCAAAACACCTGTTTTAAAGTAGCAAACATAAAGGACAGGTTCTATATATTTAATATTACTACAGGTTCTATATATTTAATATAAAGTTCTCAAAGCACATTTTTCATTACTATAACTTATTCATGACAAGTGTCACTATTAGATTTTGCTGTTATTGTTTAGTAGCCAAGTTGTATCCAACTCTTTTGCAACCCCAAGGACTGTAGCCCTCCAGGCTCCTCTGTCCATGGACTGCCCAGCAATAATAATGGAGTGGGTTACATTTCCTTCTCCAGGAGATCTTCCTGGATCAGTGATCAAACCTGCATCTCCTACACTGGCAGGCGGATTCCTTCCCACTGAGCCACCAGGGAAACTCACTACTGGATTACCTTTCTTTTAAACACAACTTAGACGAGCAAATAAAAAAACTTGGGTAGAAATTTTATGTTTAAGACATCAAAAATCATTTAAAGTTTTCAAATATACCCACACATTTCTTCACCTACTGTACTCTGTACTAGTATAAAAGGCAACTCTAATTATCCCTGCTAATTTTCCTGCAGAATTTCAAATATTCCCATAGCATTCTCCCCATACTCTCGGTTTACCTTTTCTCAGTTACCTGTGTTACTATTCCTTTCATAAAGTTCAAATTCCCGAATAGTCTTACTCATCTTTATATTTGGAATTGAATCTAGCAAAACATATACAGTCTGCACTGAAGTGGTGAATTGGGGGAGCTGCCTTTTCCTAGGCTGAAATGCAGGAGGATAAGAGTACTTATCATGTGGAGGTTTCCTAGTGCATGTCTTCCAATGAAGGTCCAATGCAAGAAAAGCTGGACTGCCCCCTTGGTCCACCTCACAGCAAGTTCCTATTTCACTACCCTTTTAATATAAATAACACTTCCCTCCCTCTTCAAAACCCACAAGTCAAAAAAACAAAAATAGCTAAAAGTAATAAGACCTAATCTCCCTCACAGAGGAATTACAATTTAAACCCTATATTTCTACTAATTAACTCAAAGAAGAATTCTGGTTAAATAAACATTAAGACGGTTATCATTTAATCACATGTTACAGTATACCAGTCTTGAGGACTTCCCTGGTGGCTCAGACGTAAAGCGTCTGTCTACAATGCAGGAGACAGGAGTTTGATCCCTAGGTCAGGAAGATCCCCTGGAGAAGGAAATGGCAATCCACTCCGGTACTATTGCCTGGAAAATCCCACTGAGAGAGGGGCACCTGGTAGGCTGTGGTCCATAGGGTCGCAAAGAGTCGGACATGACTGAGCAACTTCACTTTCTCTCTTTCTATAGTATACCAGCATTCTTAACTAAGATGCCAAGAGTGTACAGAAGCTTTTATGAATGTGGAGAATTAAAGTTCAAGACATAAGACTGAATAATAAAACTTCAGCAGAGAAAAGGTTTCAGTAAAACTTAAGAAAGCTTGACGGTATCATATTAAAAGACAGAGAAAAAAAATAGTTTTGAAGAAGTTAAAAATCAGGTATGTCAGAGCAAAGAGTAAATATATATTCAACATTCATTTCAAATTTTAAATTTCTACTAGATCATTTCTGCATTCTTTTAAGAAATCAGATATGTCATATCACATCTCCTACTTTCAAGGACCAAGACATAAGGGAGTGATGGAAGAGTCAACATTTAAATCCGAAGTAACAGTGTATGAAGAGTCTAGAGAATAAGAGGAAAATCACAAAAACAAAATAATTTATTTAGGGAGCATTATTTTAGGAGCAACTGTACTTGAGAAAAAATAATCTTTATGATATATATAAATGCTCTTTCTTCCTATTACTCTTTTAGACATTTAAAATAATTTATCTGAGTTTATCAAATTGTTTAGATTCAGTTAAAAGCAGTAGTACTTGTAATTCCTCCTTAAAAGTTATGCTTACAGTTGGAGCAGGAGCCATAATGCTCATCGGTACAGGAATCATTGGGGTCCCTGTAAAAGAAGCAAAATGAGTCTTAAGAATATAATTATATAGACAAGAATATATTCCATATCAAGTACATGCCATAAAAATAAGTATCTTCATAGTTCTTTTAAGGGGAAATACAAGGCTAATAAAAAATGAGATATTATTCAAAACCAAATGTACTTTACAGATTGGTCTATCTAAATAAACTTAAAAACAAAAACACTCATGAAGCAAAAAGACTACCACAACCTGCTATTGCCTTAATGAGTACAAAATTCTGGACAGTTACCAATTCATTTAGTATGTGTTTTTCTTGAATTAAAAGGAATTTAAAATTTCTTCTATAAAACCAATAAACTGGTAAGGAAACAAACGATTTTTCATCATCACTTTCCCTGATTCTGAACAAGTGACTAAGCTTTATTCTCAATGCCTTAAAATTTCTTCACAAACTGGAAGTAATCTAGTCTTCCCTGTAACTGTGTAACACAAGGACTTTGTTAAAAGTATGTTACCAGGAAAGACTACCAGAAAATAAGATATTATGAGACTAATAAAAAAATAAAGAACCCCTCAAAAATTGATGCCCAAATGAAAGTGGCTCAGGACACTATCCTTCTCAAGAAATTAATGTTTGATGGTTGATAACTATTCAGATTTCTGTTAACATTATTTTCTTAATCCCTCTTTTCAGGACAAACTCCTTTATTACAGGGCAGTTAACTTACTGACTGTAATTCATTAATTGTTACATGGAATAATACACTGATAGTACTCAAGCTCTCCCACTATGTCCCTGGCAGCGAGGGGGTAACAAATACATATCCATGATTATCTAAAAGAACAGCTTAAAACAGCCAGTTACAAGCATAAATGTCTTAAAAACTTTTATAAGTACAGCATTCTACTCCATGATGTATATGCATAAGTAGTTGTTTTTTTAAATTATGATTTACCCTCAAATTGCTGAAGCTTTAAATGATACTCCAGAAAAATTCCATGTTTATCTTGTGGCTTTTCACATCTACTCCAACACAGCTGTGTACTTGACCTAAGGGTAGGAGGCCCCCAAAGCTGAGCCTCTGTAATGTATATGTTATGAATTAACAACCCATCAAATTAGGCAATTGCAAGGTACTTTTGATTCTGCAACAGTCAAGCTCTTTAGTAAACACTGTAATTTCAAACAGATAATCCAATGGTTAAAGCCAGGTCACTGATGTAAAGCTTTCCTAAAAAAGAAATACTTCTAGTTGGTTTACAAGATCATTTGTTGCTTTCAGCCTGAATTACTTGGATTCTATGTTAAATGAAAATACCTCCCAACATGCAAAGGAGAACTCTTAGATACTATCTTTCATAAGGGAAACTGAATCTGTACAAAATGCTTTCAATCCTATTTAAAAAAAATCTGAACTACCACTCATAAACCAGAGGAAAAGTTTGAGTCAAGCAATGCTAATTATAATCTCAAGATAACAGTTCTCAAATGTGGGTTCTCTTAACTGTGCTTAAATGGATACTTAGGAATCACCTGTGAACCTGTTAAAGACATTCCTAGGCCTTAATTTCTAAGGATTTGATTCAGTAGGTTGGGGTTGGACTTAAAAAAACTTTTTTTACTTTATAAAACACTGAATAGAGGAAGCTTTTAGATAGAACTTTGGAAACCTCTCCAATAGTCAAAAACATATATATACATATATATATAAGTTAAAGAAGAATAATATATATATGATGTTACTACATCATCTGTGTTAAAGGAATTACACAAAAACAAATGGAATAGAAAAATATATACTTAAGAGTGGCTTCTAATATGCACCAAAAAATATCTGGAAGGATAAAGAAGAAACTAATAACCCTGTTTTGTTTTTGTGTTTCAGTAAGGGAATAGTAATAAATTATATAGGAAGGTAAGAAGTTTTTCACTGTATACCTTTTTGACTGGTCTAAATGTATTACCTATTATTTAAGTGAAGATTTTTAATTTCCCAGATGAGTTTGATACTCAGCCAGAAATGAAAACTCCCACTATAGGAAAATGAGACATCACATTTCTAGAACGCTAACAGGCAGTGTTTCTACCAATACTCACACACATATTTTCTAAAGATAATATTGCAATGACATAAGGACACATTAAAAAAAAACACCATCACTGGTGGGATAAACTGGCGCAGCCCTATGGAAAATAGTATGTTGTTGTGGTTTAGTTGCTAAGTCGTGTCCAACTCTGTGTGACTCCATGCACTGTAGTCCACCAGGCTCCTCTGTCCATGGGGTTTCCCAGGCAAGAATACTGGAATGGGCTGCTATTTCCTTCTCCAGGGGATCTTCCAGACCCAGGGATCAAACCCAGGTCTACTGTACTGCAGGCAGACTCCTGCCCTGCAGGCAAATCTTTACTGACTGAGTCACCAGGGAAGCCCCGGAAAACAGTATGGCAGTTCCTAAACACTAAAAGCAAAGCTACCGTATGATCCCACAGTCCTACTTCTGGGCATTTACAGAGAAAACTCTAATTCAAAACAGACATGCACCCAATGTTCACCACAGTACTATACACAATAGCCAAGACCTGAAAGCAACCTAAATGGCCATCGACAGATGAATGACTAAAGATGTGGTATATACTGATGTTTACAATGGAATGTTACTTAGCTATAAAAAGAATGAAATAATGCATCTGCAGCAACATGGATGGACCCAGAGATTATCATATTAAGTGAATCAGAGAAACACAAACATCAAGTGATACCACGTACATGTGGAATCTAAAAAAATGATACAAATGAATTTATTTACCAAACAGACTTACAGACAGAAAACTTATGGTTACCAAAAGGGCAAGCAAGGAGGAAAAATTAAGAGTTTGAAATCAGCAAATATAAACTACTATATATAAAACAGATAAACAAAAAGGATTTACTATATAGCACAGGAAACTATATTCAAGACACGACTGAGCGACTGAACTGAACTGAACTAAGTATAATGAAAAAGAATCTTAAAAAAAAGTATGTGTGCCTGCATATATATATAAAACTGAAACACACACACACAAAAATTTAAGAAACTGAATCACTTTCTTGTATACCAGAAACTAACACAACACTGTCATCAACTACAAAAGCAACAGTACCCACAAACTTACCTGGAGGCACGGGTGGTGGAAAGCCAGGGAACTGGGGGGGTGGGATCCCTGGTGGGAGTGCTGGGATCCCCATCGGAGGGCGATTCAAATGAGGGGGGAATGACATTCTTACTGCAGCGGTCTAAAGAAAGAAATCATGGCAAATCACGTTATTTGAAACATTTACAATTCGATATGCCTGGTTTCTTGGCCTTCATTTTTAGATTATCTGCAAAATTCTGAAGTTTCTTACCCAGAGGAGTTGGCAAAGACCCTCTTTTCTCTGTCTGTCCATTGAGAATTTTTTAACCTTAGATCTTTTCTAAAATAAGTTCCCAAAATGTACACGATCTAAGTTCAGGATAGACTCCTATAATCATATGGGAATACATATAAAGGAAGAAAAAAATTTTGAGGTTCAGTTAATATCCAAAAATTAAGTACCAAACATCAATGAATCTTTTTAAACCAAATTCAGAATTCAGGAAAATATCTAACAGTTTTTAAGTGTTCTGAAGCATTCATTTTTTTATGCATCCTGAAAACTAAATTAACAAAGTCACACAGTATTTGTTGATTCAGTGTTGGCCAGTTCTTGAAGGACAAATCAATGTCTCAGTGACATTCTAAAAACCTGGGGAGGTGGGGGGGAACCTCCAGATATCAGGTCCCATTGTAATCATTCAAATATAAAGAAAATATCCAATTTATGACAATGAAAAAAAGTGATAATTTTTCTTAAACTTTAAAGCAAACCTCTTTACCATTCCTGAACAATATTCAATGGATGAAATTCAAGAATCAGATGCTGGTATTTGATTTTTAAAAATACAAGAACATACTGAACTGTTTCATTTCGTTTATGACACCAGTATCACTTAAAAGAAACTTTTGTCTTCCCTACTGAATAGAAATACGTAAGACTTTCCCTACCCTCAAATTTTATATTGTCAATATTTTTGTCAACGTACTCAAATATTCAAAACTACTGGGAAAAGTTTAGAAAAATGATGTTAGAATGTTCTAGTAAGATTCCATGCACCAAAATAAGTGGATTGACCTGATATTAATGATGCAGCTAAAAGTAGCAACTTGATTAATAGGAGATTTTCTGTTTTACCCTTAGAAAAACTCCCCTACCTATACTCTGTAACAAGGGATCCAGAGTCGTCTAAAGCTTTTAAAAAATGTTTTTCTCTACTATTTTCTTTTCTGGGTTTGATATATTGTTTTATTCATCCTTCAGAAGAGAGAGGATAAAAAGTTCATGTCCTCCACTTCCTTGCTCCTAATCCCAAGTTTGGTCTCAATCATTGTATTCTTCTAAAATACCTTTCTCTACACAAACTAATATATAATCATTTATGTTTTTGTGCAAGCAATATAATCATAGTATATTGTTATGTACATTTCTCCCTCATTATTAACATCTCTTCATGTCATCAACTTCTACTCCATCCTTTATAACGCAGTAAACTATTACTATATAGATACAACTATCTACCAACATGGATGGTTATCTCCGTATTTCACCTCTTACAAATAATATTAAGCGTTCTTGGACATAATGGACATATAACTCTAAGCACCTGTGCCAAGTAATTCAATAATATAAATCGGTATTATTATATATCTACTATATATATTACTACTACTATATATATTACTATTATATATTTACACTTTACCTCCAAATCCTCCTCCAAATCTACTGTACAAATTAATATTCCCACCAAGAGTATCTAGGTATGCCCCTTCCTTATATCCGCACCATCATTCCAATCTGATAGGTAAAAAAAAATACTCTCGTTTCTCCTTGAATTTCCCTACTCATTGAGATTGAGTATCTTTTTACCCCTTTATCAGACATTTCTTTAAAAAGCATGCCCTTCATCTTCATAGCTATTCTTCCTCAGAATATTTTCCCTTAAGTTAGGATATTGAAATATTCTATAAAATCTAAACTTCAATTTCAAAAACACAGCACACTTAAAATATTCAGAAAGCTTTACACGTAAAATAAATACCTAGAATAATACCATATACCAGCAAGTAAGCTAATGGAAATGCCTTAAACAGTAGGTATGACTGCAATTAATTTAACACTGCAAATGTGTTGAATCTTTAAATGATTTTTAAAAATACTTTTTTGCCCAAAACAAAAACAAATATTCTATATGGAAGGGGATAGGAGTGTGTATCCTTTTAAAACATTGAGGGCTACTGTCCTAACTTACAGAAGCTCTTATCATTATAATACTCTATCTCAGCATTTTCTTAGAAGAACAGTTGGTATTAATACCTGTTCAATGAATGAATCAGTAAACAAATAAACTCTAAGAAATGCTAAATAAATTTATTAAATTACCATGTGTAATTTGAGCAGTGACAAGCACCTAGCCTCACAATGGTTACAAAGATAGAACCATGAATTCATCTTTAGAATCACTCTTCCCCCAAGTATTAAATACAAGTACTACTTAAAAAAAAACTATGTTCTTGGTGTTTAAACTATGTTTTCAGTTTTCAAATGTCTTTTCATTCTGTTAAGAATTAACCAGATTATGTTTTAGTTTATGCAATATACCCATTTCATTCACTCCAATTTTTCTACAGAATATTTCCCTTTTATTTGGAACTGTTTAAAACTTGCTTATTCAGAGGCCAAACTTCAAAGATGAAGGCAATCTTAATAAGATAATGGCCCCTCCTAAGGAAATTCAGAAAACAAACATTTCTGGTGATCTCTGATAATTATTAATGTTCACTTTAAACAACCACATATTTCAACATAGAAATGTTTTTTGGTATGTTTTGGTGTATGTGAAATGACTGAGAAGAAACTTTTAGAATAAGCAAAGTTTATCATTTTTACCTGCAGTTGATAAACTGTAATACTCTTACAATACATTATAAAGATATTCAAAGTTGGTATGTACTTTGTTGAATGAAATAGGGAAGAGAGCTAAAGAATACTTTACTTTAAACAAGGTGGTCAGGCTTCACCAAGAAGGCAACATTTAAAAAGACTTGCAAGAGAATGAGGCAGGAAGCCCTATACTGGGGGCCATAGCCTTTCAAGCAAAGTGAAAGTGAAAGTGAAGTCGCCCAGTCGTGCCCAACTCTTTGTGACCCCATGGACTGTAGCCTACTAGGCTCCTCCCTCCATGGGATTCTCCAGGCAAGAGTGCTGGAGTGGGCTGCCATTTTCCTTCTCCAGGGATCATTCCCGACCCAAGGCTCGAACTCCGGGTCTCCCGCATTCCAGGTGGATGCTTTAACCTCTAAGCCACCAGGGAAGCCCTTTTCAAGCAAAAGAAACCGCAAATACAAAGAACCTGAGGTGTGTTTGCATGAGGAATAAGGCCAACAGCTGAAGCACAGTACTGGCACAAACTGGAGCTGGGAAGAGAGTTCAAAGAATGTAACGCTTTGTAAACCGCTTTAAAAATACTGGGTTTTATTCTGAAAGGTTTTTGACTTGACTTGACTTTTAACAGTGTCATTGGCCCCTATGTTAAGACTGGAGGAGAACAAGGGTAGAAGAAAAGTAAGACTACTGAAATAACCCAGACAAGAGAGGTGGCGTAGAACAGGCGGTGGTTTCTAGATCTATTCTGAATGTAGTCAATTGCCTAGGGATTGTGTGTGGGGTTTAACAGAGATGAGGAGCTTATTTTATCAGCACTGAAATGACTTAAATTATTTAAAAAATACATTAAAGCATTTAAAGAATACTTGAAAAGTACCTTCACTTTTGAAAGGTTCAGAACATTTTTATCCTCCAAGGATGAAACTTCATGGCCCAAAATAACAAAAACAAGAACTATGTTGGAAGTGTTTCCTATCTCTATTGTGGCAGTGGTCAGACAGGTTTATGTAGCCATCAAAATTGACTGAAATTAAAACGGATGCATTTTAATGTATGTAAATTTTATCTCAATAAATTTGGTCCTCCCCAAAAACAAAATAAACTTCTAAAGAAGCTTATCTATACATTCTGCTTTTCTTTTTCACCTTTAAACTACTTTTTCTGCACTCTTAAGAATACCATTACTGCTTATATGCATTCATCCATTAGATTTATCCTGACAAAGTATTTCACCTGGGATATAGACTTACAGGCTAACCTCATCAGGACAAATTTCTAAAATGTTAAGAAGCAAATGAACCAACAGATCGTCCTCAGCAAACACTCATATACAACTTATTCATTTATTCCATAAAACGTCTAGCTCCAGTTATGTGCCAGATTCTTTTCTAACATTATTTTCATCAGTTCTGAAAAAGAAAATTTTCAGTCATGTGTAGTTATGCAACCAACCCAGGGGCTCAACATTAAATATGAATGATCATCGGTGTAGCATGCACTGTCTCCTGCTGTGCGTACAGCCTGCAAGGTACAATGGACGACAGGACCATCCCAGCCCAAGCAAGGCAAGCCTAACTCAACAGAGATTAGTGGTAGTCTAGAGCTACAGTGGGAGTAGGAAGGGACTTGTAAACAAAAAAGAGAGTGCCTTTGGGATAATGGTTGCACATCTCTGCACATATACCAAAAATCACTGAATCGTACATTACAATGAGTGTTTTACATGTCAATTATACCGTAATAAGCTGTTTTAAAAAAAATTACCATTACCAATACGAATTCCGGACTCCTTCAGGGAAAACCAAATTAAGACCTATAGACTACATTGTATCAATATTAATTTCCTGATTTTGTTGTTAGAGAATGTAATTGTTTTTAGGAAATACACACTTAAGAATTTTGGGGGTTAAGAGGGACACCACATCTGCAACTTACTATCAAGATTTCTGAAGAAAACTATGAAGACAAAAAGGAGAGGAAGATAAAGCAAACAGGTAAAATATTTGTTAACATTTGGGGAATCTGAGTGAAAGATATTTGAGAATCCTTTGTACCATTCTTACAACATTTTTTAAAGTTTGAAATTATGTCAAAATAAAAAGTTAAAAAGCGATAGCAGTAATTCTCAGTTAAAATACGTTTTTTATTTTCTTGAGTTTCAAAATTCAAAAAAAGTTAGGAAAAATTATATTAAAAAACTGAGGAATAAAAATTCTCTTATGAACGTCAGTAGCAGTATCAGAAAGAACTATCAAGAAATTAAAAAGATAAACAGCATGCTTTTATACGAGATTAAGAGTCAATGATTACTTTCGCTTCTACAGAATAAAACAGTCAATATAAATTTTCTCTACATTATGTGTAAATGAAGAAAGTATATGAAATACAGCTAACTTGGAGGTAGCCAAAAAGGAAATAATTCATCTTCTGGGGTTACCAATGTCATGAAAATATCAACTAATTTTAATCTACTTTTGTTTACAAAAGCTTTCAACACAGGTCATCTCATTTAGCCTCCCAAATTATCTAGCGTAAAACATACTCTTCTTTTACTGATGAAGAAGCTAACTTATCTAAAAGAATACAATTCACGGGTAAGGACTCCAAGGTCCCCACTATCCTAAATTGCCAATCCAAAGGCTGTTTTCGCTTATCACAATGCCTCTGTCTAATAACAACATACTAATGATTAACTCTGACTTCATACAACTCTATTCAAGGTACACTGGAAGAAATGTTAAGGGATAGGCTCCTGTACTTCAGCAAAAATTCTTAAACAACAAACACTATCAGTTAATATGCACTCAGCACTTACTATGTTACCTGGTTATTGCACTAAGGATTTTACATACGTTTTTCTCAATTAATTCCCAACTCCAATAACCTATGAGGTGGATATCATCAATAATCTTCACTTTACAGGTGAAGAAAACCAAGGCTTCAAGAAAAATTAAATGAGTTAAAACAGCATAGTATCTCCACTTGAATCGTGAGGAACTATTACTGACCAACTGTTTGCCTTACCACCCTCTGAACATTTTGGAAATGACCTTTTAGAAAGTAAAGCTTTCAAAACAATATAAAAATTGCTTATACACTACTGCCAAATACCCAATTCCAATTCACAGGACTTCACAACTAGAGCAGCCTGGTGCAAGAGAAGGCCCAACTTCCTCCCTCCTTCTGGTCCGCTCCACTCTGCCCAGTTATCAAAATGGCTTTTCCGTGGCAATATAAAAACCATATTACGTAACTTCAAAATAATCTTCATACTCCTAGAACTTGTTCTAAAAACGTGTTGTAAAAGCAGTAATGAAGACCACAGAAGGATGAGAACGAAGTACATATTGTAACGTGGAGGTTAGACCTCTCCTAGAATCAATGGAGACACAGTTTACTGTAACCTCCAGGGGAGCAAAGGGCCAGGGCCACAACACTCATCACAATCTTAAGACAGGCAAACCCACCAGGAGGGTGGTAGAAAAGTTGGGCAGCAGCTAAATTTAAGTTGGGGGGGGAGTGAGGGGGGGAGGGACGGGGGAAGAGAGGGCAGTTCACTCGGTGGCGGGCTTTAGATGACCAGAGAGGAAGGGAAAGAAAACAGACGGTGGCCAGTCACCCTACCCCACCCCCGCTAAAAAGGGTGGGTGCTGGCCGGCTTCTAGGCAGTCTGGAGCAATTGTACACTCGGCCCGGAATATCTACCGGAGGGCTTCCGCAGGCTCAGGCTTGAAAGGGATCTCAGGAAAGGACTCCCCAGGGGGGCGACCGCTCGTTTTCTGGCAAACGCGGAGCCCAGAATGGGCCGAGGCCACTCTGGCGAGCAGTGGAAAGCAAAGGAAAAGTGGGCGACAATGCAAGCAGGAAGGCTCTGCCGGTAGGTTTGGCTTGCACCGGCTGCCGCTAGGCCCACAGATTTCCCAGGCCTTAGAGAAGTGCAGAAACCCAAGCCTCGTGCCCGTCCCCTCCCCCACCCAACTCCCCGCCCCCGTCCCCATATTCCCATCCCACCCCGGCCCTCTCGCAGCCTCCCAGGCTTTCCCTCCGCCCCCAACCGAAGTACCCAGTCTCCCGGTTTCCACACGCATTCTAAGGCGTGAACTCACCCGCCGCTAAGGAAACGGTACTGTCTTCGCGGTCTTCCGGGCTCCAGGTTACGAGTGGGCTCCACCGGTTCGAGGTTTCTGCGCCCCGCTATCAGGGAGACTGGTTCCAAAGCGCCTACTCGCACAGGCCGCAAAACACCGCCGCGCTGCGCGGGGAGCTTCTTCTGGAGGTCTTCCTAGTGCCCGGCGTGCATTGCGGCCAGGGGCGTGGGGAGGAGGATCATAGAGAAGAGCTCGTATAGATAGTCTTCACTGTTGGCTCTGAATCACCACGCAGCGGCGAATCACCATCGAGATGGAGCGCCTAATGAGGGCTAGAAAGTCTTGAGCCGTCATTTACGACCCACCCTGCCATTTTTGATTGGAGCTGATTGAATCTTATGATTACGCGACGCCATCTTGAGGTCAAGGTTCCGGCTGGACTCGGCGTGAGGACTGTAAAGAGGGCTTCCCGCTTTCGGTAGTTTGTGTCTTGGGGGTTAGAACCTTGCTTTGTGGCTCATTGAAGTTCAATGGGCTGATAACTGGGTCTCACCCAGCCCCTCAGTAGAAACCTCAAGTGTTAATCCTAGAAAACTACTGTTGATACCAAGAGATAAGTGGCTAAGGCTGTGGTTTTGAAAAAGTGCGCACGTACACAAACAAGAAAGCTTACACGCGCTGGTAGGGCCAAAGAGGCGGCTAAAACATGTTTGAAATGCCTAAAAACGGCCTGTAATAGTAGTTAACCCATAGAACTTCAGTGATTAGATTAATTAAAATAAATCACGAATGATTAGGTTATTCAATTTATGGATTGTACGGTCAGTATCTAGTACAGGCCTGTTGTTTCCCAACTGCTTGCATCTTAGAAGAGTTAGTTATTTAGTATAAAGTTACTGTCTCTGAGTGCTTGGTGCTGGGAGTATGGTAAATAGAAATGGAACTATTATCCTTGTTCAGGAGAGCTGCAAACAACCCAGAATAGAGGACAAACTGAACTGACCACTGCCTATAAAATTGAACGTATTTATATACTCCTCATCCGGCTTTCCTATTTACTTGTACTGTATAACGCTTTTTCCTTCTTTATTTTATGGTTTGTCTGCCCATACCCCACTAGATGTAAACTTAAGGAGTGCGAGTATTGTCTGTTTTGTTCACTGCTGTGTATCCCAAGTGCCTAGGATGATGCCTGATAAATACCAAAGGCTCAATAAATGTATGTTGAATGAAAGAAATGGTTATATGTGGATACCAACAGTGCATAAAACGCAGGAGGAGACTAATGTAGAATGCTATACCAGTACCACTATTTGTAAAATTTGCATCCATCTGTATTTTCTGCTTGCAGTTTGTTACCATTAAGAAAGTCTAATAAAACCTACTCTCCCAGAGCTATTGCATGGATTAAATAGCTAATACATGTGAAAATACTTTGTTCAGTAAAGTACTAGTCAAATGCTAGTTATATTTTCAAATAAAAAGTTTGTGCTTTTTTTTTTTTTTTAACAATCACAAGCATAAACAGAAATCCTCTCAGGTTATCCCTATATATAATTAGAAACAATGCACACAAATTCATGTATTACTTGTATGATAAAACCTTAGGTCTCAAGCAACAATTTGCTTTCCAATAGTAAACGTGTTGTTTATGTTGACCTGGCCTCTTTTTCCCCAGCCTTTGGTAAAGGCACTCCAAATTTCTTAAAAGAAACCATCCTTCCACTACTCCAGATCTTTGTAGTTTGGATAGAAAGTCCCAAACCTAGCAAAAACCCTTAGGACATAGGGAGGGACTTATGACCCAATCAGAGATGGTAATATAGCCCCTACATTGTATCAGGCACTATTTTAGGCATCCTACAAATATCAGCAACTTTAAATCTCATAGCAACCCAGTAGTAGAAACTATTGTGGTTGGTGTTCAGTTGCTAAGTTGTATTTGACTCTTTGGGACCCCCATGGATGGACTACAGCATGCCAGGCTTCCCTGTCCTTCCAACTCATGTCCATTGCTCAAACTCATGTCCATCGAGTTGGTGATGCCATCCAGCCATCTGATCCTCTGTTGTCGTCTTCTCCTCTTTGCCTCAATCTTTCCCAGCATCAGGATCTTTTACATGAGTCAGCTCTTTGCATCAGGTGGCCAAAGAATTAGAGCTTCAGCTTCAGCATCATTCCTTCCAATGAATATTCAGGGTTGATTTCCTTTGGCATTGACTGGTTTGATCCCCTTTCTGTCCAAGGGACCCACTAGAGTCTTCTCCAACACCACAGTTCAAAACCATCAGTTCTTCAGGACTCAGCCTTCTTTATGGTCCAACTCTCATATCCATTCATGACTACTGGAAGAACCATAGCTTTGATTAGATGGACCTTTGTCAGCAAAGTAATGTCTCTTCTTTTTAATATGCTGTCTAGGTTTGTCATGGCTTTTCTTCCAAGGATCAAATGTCTTTTAATTTCGTGGCTGCAGTCATTGTGCACAGTGATTTTGGAGCCCAAGAAAATAAAATTTGTCACTGTTTACACTTTTTGTGTATCTATTTGCTGTGAAGTGATGGGACCAGAACTATTGTGATACAGATGGAAAAAAGCTAAGGCTTGAAGAGGTTAAATAAGATTATAGGAATAGTAGATAATTGATGAAGCCAACCTAGTTACTGAGTCCATGTTTTCAACCTTTACACTATGTGCTTCATCAAGAAAAATGCTTAAAGGGGGAGGGCAGGAGCTCTTCCTTTTTTCACTAAACTCTGGGAGGATTTAAACTTAGAGCTAGTGGAGAGAAAATGAAACCAACACAAGAAAGCAGGGATAAGCTGACAACATCATTTGAAATCATGGATTCAGCCATTCTTTAGGCCATTTATCCTTCTAGGACTTCCTTGGTGGCACAGTGGATAAGAATACATCTGCCAATGCAGGGGACACAGGTTTGAGCCCTAGATGGGGAAGATCCCCAAAGAAGGAAATGGCAACCCATCCCAGTGCTCTTGCCCAGAAAATCCCTTGGACAGAAGAGCCTGGTGGTCTATAGTCCATGGGGTTGCAAAAGATCTGGGTACAACTTGGCATCTAAACAGCAACACAACAACATGCTTCTAGGCTTCTCGGTTTGTAAGCCAATAAATTCATTTTCCTAAATCAGTTTGAATTGAATGTCCCAGCCTTTCAACAGAAAGAGCCCTAAATAATGCACTCATATATCACTTGTAGGGCTTCCCAGGTGAGTAAAGAATCTGCAATGCAGGAGACACATTCAATTCCTGCGTTGGGAAGATCCCCTGGAGGACGGCAGGGCAACCCCCTCCAGTATTCTTGCCTGGAGAATCCCATGGACAGAGGAGCCTGGTGGGCTACAGTCCATAGCATCACAAACCGGCGAACAGGCAGACACCACTGAAGCGACGGAGCACGCATGCACACATCACTTGTCGTGGATAGGCCAAGCTATTCATATGTAATGACCCTCAACCCCAACCAGAGGGGCCCTTGTTGAGGAATGCAGCTGAAGATAATTTGGATATTGCTAATTATATTGTGTGAGCTTCCCTGGTGGCTCAGATGGTAAAGCGTCTGCCTGCAATACAGGAGACCTGGGTTCGATCCCTAGGTTGGGAAGATCTCCTGGGAAAGGAAATGGCAACCCACTCCAGTATTATGTATTATGTGGACTTCCTAGTTGGCTCAGTGGCAAAGAATCTGCCTGCCAGTGCAGGAGACGCAGGAAATCCAGGTTCAATCCCTGTGTTGAGAAGATCCCCTAGAGTAGAAAATGGCAACCCTCTCCAGCATTCCTGCCTGAAAAATTCCATGGACAGTGGAGCTTGGTAGGCTACAGTCCATGGGGTTGCAAAGAGACATGACTGAGCATGCACAGAATTTCATTATATACATTCTGGCCCTATTCCTATTACCATATTTGAGCCAAATTCTCAGCAAAATATCAGATGCCTTATGAAAAGAACATACTTTAGCTGAACCAAGCAGATCATCTCAGGAATTTAAACTCAAGATCAATGAATTGATAGCAAAAGAAAAATGCAGTGATAGGTAAGAGAGTAGGTGAATTATGTCAAAAACAGAAGGTCACTAGAATAGGTACATTTGTGCCTTGGATTGAGAGGACAAAATTATTGGAACTCATATCAAGGCATCTGAGTTGTCATCAGAGCTGCTGGAACTAAGGTGGTGTCCTGGCGAAGGTCCTATATGATTGTTATCTGTTTCTCACATAGTTCCCATGTTAGACACTGACTTCCTTCAAGGAAAGGACCATGTGTTTATTCACCTTTAAATGGCTAAGCTATATATGTCAATATTTAAAAATCACAGCATGTCTTTAAAAATAGGAAAATAGTTTTAAACAGCCAGGTATCAAGCAGTTTGTCTCTACATCTCTGCCTGAAGCTCCAATTTAGGCTACTTTGTCATCAAGATTTAGACTTTATGTGAATTCAAACTGCTGTCAACTGGCATTAAAATATTCATATAATTATAGAAGATAGGCATATTGTGTTAGGTCATCTAAAATTAATTATCGAAAAAGTAATAGCATTGGGTAAAAGAAGAAATACGTATAAAAAAGGGCAGTTTTCCATATGAAATGGTAATCTGGTAGCTCGGCTCAGTTCATTTCAGTCACTCAGTTGTGTCCGACTCTGTGAGACCCCATGAATTGCAGCACTCCAGGCCTCCCAAAGGCTGGCTCAGTTGGCAAAACAAATCTGCCTGCAATGCTTGGAGACCCGGATTCAATCCCTAGGTCAGGGAGATCCCCTGGAGAAGGGACTGACAACCCACTCCAGCATTCTTGCCTGGAGAATCCCATGGATAGAGGAGCTTGGCGGGCTACAGTCCGTGGGGTCACAAAGAGTCAGACACGACTGAGCAACTGACACACACCATATGAAATGATGAATTAGCTTATTCTTTGGGCTATAAAGAAGAGATAGTCATGAGACTTCCCTGGTGGTCCAGTGGTTAAGAATCTGCCTTGCAATGCCAAAGACGTGGGTTCCGTCCCTGTTCAGGGAACTAAGATCTCACATACTGCAGAGCAACTTAGCCTGCGTACTGCAACTACTGAGCATGTGCAGCAGAACTAGGGAGTCGCTGCGCTTCAGTGAAGGACCCTACGTGACTCAAACAAGACCCAGTGAAGCCAAATAATTAAAAAAAAAAAAAAAAAACAGAGATAAGTAGCTTTGAAAACTGGAGGATCTGTTAAAGTGTAACAGTAGAAATATGCAAAGTATTAGTACCGGAACCTAGGCTAGCCTGAGAATCTGGTGAAGTCAGGGAAGTCTTCCAGGAAGAAGTATTATCCTGAGCTATGTTTAAGGGCCTAGATCTGATAGATAGAATGCCTGGTGAACTATGGAATGAGGTTAGTGACATTGTACAGGAGACAGGGATCAAGACCATGCCCATGGGAAAGAAATGCAAAAAAGCAAAATGGCTGTCTGGGGAGGCCTTACAAATAGCTGTGAAAAGAAGAGAGGAGAAAAGCAAAGGAGAAAAGGAAAGATATAAGCATCTGAATGCAGAGTTCCAAAGAATAGCA
This sequence comes from Oryx dammah, assembly GCF_014754425.2. NCBI lineage: Eukaryota > Metazoa > Chordata > Mammalia > Artiodactyla > Bovidae > Oryx > Oryx dammah. The sequence goes on from NW_024070210.1 coordinate 18,422,053, forward strand.
AGAAGAGATAAGAAAGCCTTCTTCAGTGATCAATGCAAAGAAACAGAGGAAAAGAACAGAATGGGAAAGACTAGAGATCTCTTCAAGAAAACTAGAGATACCAAGGGAACATCTCATGCAAAGATGGGCTCGATAAAGGACAGAAATGGTATGGACCTAACAGAAGCAGAAGATATTAAGAAGACGTGGCAAGAATACACAGAAGAACTGTACAAAAAAGATCTTCACGACCCAGATAATCACGATGGTGTGATCACTCATCTAGAGCCAGACATGCTGGAATGTGAAGTCAAGTGGGCCTTGGAAAGCATCACTACGAACAAAGCTAGTGGAGGTGATGGAATTCCAGTGGAGCTGTTTCAAATCCGGAAAGATGATGCTATGAAAGTGCTGCACTCAATATGCCAGCAAATTGGGAAAACTCAGCAGTGGCCACAGGACTGGAAAAGGTCAGTTTTCATTCCAATCCCAAAGAAAGGCAATGCCAAAGAATGCTCAAACTACCGCACAATTGCACTCATCTCACATGCTAGTAAAGTAATGCTCAAAATTCTCCAAGCCAGGCTTCAGCAATACGTGAACCGTGAACTTTCTGATGTTCAAGCTGGTTTTAGAAAAGGCAGAGGAACCAGAGATTAAATTGCCAACATCCGCTGGATCATGGAAAAAGCAAGAGAGTTCCAGAAAAAACATCTATTTCTGCTTCATTGACTATGCCAAAGCCTTTGACCGTGTGGATCACAATAAACTGTGGAAAATTCTGAAAGAGATGGGAATACCAGACCACCTGAACTGCCTCTTGAGAAATCTGTATGCAGGTCAGGAAGCAGCTGTTAGAACTGGACATGGAAAAACAGACTGGTTCCAAATAGGAAAAGGAGTACGTCAAGGCTGTATATTGTCACCCTGCTTATTTCACTTATATGCAGAGTACATCATGAGAAACGCTGGACTGGAAGAAACACAAGCTGGAATCAAGATTGCCTGGAGAAATATCAATCACCTCAGATATGCAGATGACACCACCCTTATGGCAGAAAGTGAAGAGGAACTAAAAAGCCTCTTGATGAAAGTGAAAGAGGAGAGTGAAAAAGTTGGCTTAAAGCTCAACATTCAGAAAACAAAGATCATGGCATCCGGTCCCATCACGTCATGGGAAATAGATGGGGAAACAGTGGAAACAGTGTCAGACTTTATTGTTTTGGGCTCCAGAATCACTGCAGATTGTGACTGCAGCCATGAAATTAAAAGATGCTTACTCCTTGGAAGAAAAGTTATGACCAGCCTAGATAGTATATTCAAAAGCAGAGACATTACTTTGCCGACTAATTTCTTTATGAAATTAGACTCAGACTCACATCCAGGAAGACAGTTGATGAATAAGATATAAAAACTGCTTCCTTTTATTAGTAATCATAGAAAAGCAATTACCATAGTGAGGTATCGTTTTAAAGTCATTTCATTTGTAAAAAATAAGGAGTCTAATAATACAAGAATGTAGAATAACAGGAACACTTAGGGATTGCTGGTGAAAGTGTACATTGGCACAACTATTTTGGCATAACCTAGAAAAATAAAGCATGCGCTATGCCTAAGAATCAGCAGTTCAGTTTCTAATTTCATAAAGAAACTTGTGTATATACAGCAGTACACATGTTCAAGAATGTCCATGGCACCATTGTTCATAAAGCAAAAAACAATGGAAAGTGTTCACGTGGTTGACAGGAGAATAAATATACATATTTTCAAAACTTACATAGTGAGCATTGTATAAAGATAGAATGGATAAACTACAGTTACGAAGTGTTGAGTCGAAGAGGTCATAGGACTGTGTGTTGTCCGATACCATTAATATAAAGATTAAAAAATTATATAAGTAAGCAACTATTGTCTAAGAAACACATATATGTGGTAAACTATACTTTAAGAAAATTAATTAAAAATTCAAGGTAAGGCCTTCCCTGGTGGTTCAGCGGTAAAGAATCTGTCTGCCAATGCAGGAGACACGGGTTCTATCCCTGATCTGGAGAGATGCCACATGCGTCAGACCAACTAAGCGCTTGCGCCACAACTATTAAACCTGTGCTCATGAGCCTGGCACCACAACTACTGAGACTGTGCTGCAAATACTGAAGCCCATATGCCCTAGAATCCGAGCTCCACAACAGGAGAAGTCACTCCAATGAGAAGCCCACACAGAGCGACTGGAGAGTAGCCCCTACTTAGCACAACTAGAGAAAAGCCCACAGCGCAAAACCAAAAATAAATAAATTAATTAAATTATTTAAAAAAATAATTCAGAGTAGGGGTTATATCTTGGAACTGCTATTTCTCTTTTGGAAAAAGCAGAGGTGGAGATTGGAAAAGAGCATATAAGTATCCTCAATGGTTTTGATAATGTTCTAGTATGTAAATTCATTGCTGGGTTTAATGATTTTAATTTTATTATTATGCTTTACAGTTTACATATGCACTACATGTATTTTCAACATAGCAAATATTACATATATTTTAGCTTAGAAATAAATTACACAAGCACATCTACATATACAACACTTATGGTTCATTTATTTTGCTTTTAAAATTTTTATATAAAATCATATGGTTTTTCAACATTTATTCATTAATAGGGTTTTTATATTAAATTAGTATATAGAAATCTGCCTTATTTTTAAAACTGCTATGTTGTATTCCATAATATAGTTGTGCCATAGTGTCTGAACTAGAAAGCTTTCAAAAACAAGAAACAAACAACTCAGAGTAGCTTAACCAGTAAGGAAATGTACTGGCCAATTCAGCAGACTAAATAGGCTACCTTTCAGGACTATCCAGAACTTTAATAATCTTATCAAGAATGAGGTTCTTCTGTCTTTTTTCTTACCTCCCTGCTCTACCATTTACAATGTGGGCCTTGCTCTAAGGCTAACTTCCCTCATGTTCACAGTGTTGCTACTCTGAGCCCATCAGTTCAGTTCAGTTCAGTCGCTCAGTTGTGTCCGACTCTTTGCAACCCCATGAATCGCAGCACGCCAGGCCTCCCTGTCCATCACCAGCTCCCAGAGTTCACTCAGACTCATGTCCATCGAGTCAGTGATGCCATCAAGCCATCTCATCCTCTGTCGTCCCCTTCTCCTCCTGCACCTAATCCCTCCCAGCATCAGAGTCTTTTCCAATGAGTCATCTCTTCGCATGAGGTGGCCAAAATACTGGAGTTTCAGCTTTAGCATCATTCCTTCCAAAGAACACCCAGGGCTGATCTCCTTTAGAATGGACTGGTTGGATCTCCTTGCAGTCCAAGGGACTCTCAAGAGTCTTCTCCAACACCACAGTTCAAAAGCATCAATTCTTTGGTGCTCAGTTTTCTTCACCATCCAACTCTAACATCCATACATGACCACTGGAAAAACCATAGCCTTAACTAGACGGACCTTAGTCGGCAAAGTAATGTCTCTGCTTTTGAATATACTATCTAGGCTGGTCATAACTTTTCTTCCAAGGAGTAAGCGTCTTTTAATTTCATGGCTGCAGTCACAATCTGCAGTGATTCTGGAGCCCAAAACAATAAAGTCTGACACTGTTTCCACTGTTTCCCCATCTATTTCCCATGAAGTGATGGGACCGGATGCCATGATCTTCGTTTTCTGAATGTTGAGCTTTAAGCCAACTTTTTCACTCTCCTCTTTCACTCTCATCAAGAGGCTTTTTAGTTCCTCTTCACTTTCTGCCATAAGGGTGGTGTCATCTGCATATCTGAGGTGATTGATATTTCTCCAGGCAATCTTGATTCCACCTTGTGTTTCTTCCAGTCCAGCGTTTCTCATGATGTACTCTGCATATAAGTTAAATAAGCAGGGTGACAATATACAGCCTTGACATACTCCTTTTCCTATTTGGAACCAGTCTGTTGTTCCATGTCCAGTTCTTACTGTTGCTTCCTGACCTGCATACAGATTTCTCAAGAAGCAGGTCAGGTGGTCTGGTATTCCCATCTCTCTCAGAATTTTCCACAGTTTATTGTGATCCACACGGTCAAAGGCTTTGGCATAGTCAATAAAGCAGAAATAGTTTACCATAGAGGCTGCACCAATTTACATTTCCACCAACAGTGTAGGAGGATTCACTTTTCTCTACACCCATTCCAGCTTTTATTATTGTAGACTTTTTGATGATGGTCATTAGGTCTGGTGTGAGGTGATACTACATTGTAGTTTTGATTTGCATTGCTAGCATCTTTTCACAGAGAAGGCGATGGCACCCACACTCCAGTACTCTTGCCTCGAAAATCCCATGGACAGAGGAGCCTGGTAGGCTGCAGTCCATGGGGTCGTGAAGAGTTGGACATGACTGAGCGACTTCCCTTTCACTTTTCACTTTCATGCACTGGAGAAGGAAATGGCAACCCACTCCAGTGTTCTTGCCTGGAGAATCCCAGGGACAGGGGAGCCTGGTGGGCTGCCGTCTATGGGGCCACACAGAGTCGGACACGACTGAAGTGACTTAGCAGTAGCAGCAGCATCTTTTCATGTACATATTGGCCATCTATATGTCTTCTTTAGAGAAATGTTTAGGTCTTCTGTCCATTAAGCAATAACAAATAACCAAATAATCCTTCCAATGAATACCCAGGACTGATCTTTAGGATGCACTGGTTGGATCTCCTTGCAGTCCAAGGGACTGTCAAGAGTCTTCTCCAACACCGCAGTTCAAAACCATCAATTCTTTGGTGCTCAGCTTTCTTCACAGTCCAACTCTCACATCGTACATAACTTCTGGAAAAACCATAGCCTTGACTAGACGGACCTTTGTTGACAAAGTAATGCCTCTGCTTTTAACTATGCTGTCTAGGTTGGTCATCACTTTCCTTCCAAGAAGTAAGCATCTTCTAATTTCATGGCTGTAATCACCATCTGCAGTGATTTTGGAGCCCCCAAAATAGTCAGCCACTGTTTCCCCATCTATTTCCCATGAAGTGATGGCACCAGATGCCATGATCTTAGTTTTCTGAATGTTGAGCTTTAAGCCAACTTTTCATTCTCTTCTTTCATTTTCTTCAAGAGGCTTTTTAGTTCTTCTTCAGTTTCTGCCATAAGGATGGTGTCATCTGTACATCTGAGGTTATTGATATTTCTCCAGGCAATCTTGATTCCAGCTTGTGCTTCTTCCAGCCCAGTGTTTCTCATGATGTACTCTGCATATAAGTGAAATAAGCAGGGTGACAATATACAGCCTTGACGTACTCCTTTTCCTATTTGGAACCAGTCTGTTTTTCCATGTCCAGTTCTAACTGCTGCTTCCTGACCTGCATACAGGTTTCTCAAGAGCCAGGTCAGGTGGTCTGGTATTCCCATCTCTTTCAGAATTTTCCGTAGTTTGTCGTGATCCAGAGTCAAAGGCTTTGGCATAGTCAATAAAGCAGAAATAGATGTTTTTCTGGAACTCTCTTCCTTTTTCCATGATCCTGTGGATTTGGCAATTTGATCTCTGGTTCCTCTGCCTCTTCTAAAACCAGGTTGAACATCTGGAAGTTTACAGTTCATGTGTTGCTGAAGCCTGGCTTGGAGAATTTTGCTAGAATTTTACTAGCATGTGAGATGAGTGCAATTGTGTGGTAGTTTGAGCATTCTTTGGCATTGTCTTTACATACATTTGCTTTCATGGTAGACAATGACATTTAATTTAGTTTAAGTTACATTTCCATGACTTTCTCCAGTGAAGGTGATTAGCTCATCCTGCAACTATTATCTGATCCTGTTCCCCACCAATCAAATAAAACTACATCTACTTTTTTTACTCCTCTCATATTTAATACCTCTGACTACTACCTTTTTTCTTTTTGACTACACCACACTGCTTGTGGGATCTCACTTCCCTGACTGGGGATTGAATCCAGGTCACAGCAGTGAAAGTGCGAAATCCTAACCACTAGACCACCAGGGAACTCCCTGACCACTGCCTTTAACAATTCCTTCTTCCTTGGTGTCTATGTCCCAGGTTCTTCCTCCTACAACGCTGCTTCCTCCTTCTCAGTCTCCTCTGAATGGTCCTCTTGTTATTCTCACATCTTAAAATGTTGTTCATCCTCAGAGTTCTGTTGCAGGCCTTCCTCCCTTCTTACTCTAAGTGATTCCACAGCTGACTCGTCTGCTCTTAGGGCTTCAACAATGAGTCTACATATATAGATCTATCCTCAGATCTGTGTCTGTAGCCTAGATAATCTGAACTCTCTTCTCTTATTGGCCAGCTATCTACCAAGTGTCTCTATTAGGATTTTTCCTGGGCACGTCAAACCCAGCTTAGGCAACACTACACTTGATATCATCTTCTGTGTTTTTTTGCTTTGGTTTGTGTTAAAATTCACATAAAATTCACAATTTTAAACATTCTTAAGTCTACAATTCAGTGGCTTTTAGTGCATTCACAATGTTATGCAACAATCACCACTAATTCCAGAACTTTTCATCCTTTTAGATAAAATTCTGTACATTAAGCAGTCACTCTCACTCTCCACAGCCCTGAAAACCACTATTCGGAATCTTGTTTCTATGGATTTACCTATCCTGGGCACTTCTTATGAACAGAATCATAGAATATGATTTGTCTGACTTTTGTTCATTCCCAGATGGTGCAATGATAAAGAATCCACCTGCCAAGCAGGAGACCCATGTTCCATCCCTGGGTAAGAAAAATCCCCTGGAGGAGGAAATGGCAACCCACCTCAGCATTCTTGCCTGGGAAATCCCATGGACCAAGGAATCTGGCAGGCTACAGTCTATGGGGTCACAAGAGGGTTGCACATGACTAAGTGACTTAACAACCTCAACATGTTTCACTTAACATGTTGTGAAGGTTCATCCATTTGAACCATGTGCTGCTGCTGCTGCTGCTGCTGCTGCTGCTAAGTTGCTTCAGTCATGTCCAGCGTGACAGTACCTCATTCCTTTTTATGGCTGAATAACATGCTGTTGTATGGATATGCCTGGTTTGATTTATCCACTTATTAGTTGATGGACATTTGAATTATTTTCGTTGTTAATAATGGTACAATGCACGTTTGTATGCAAATTTTGTTTGAACATATGTTTTCCATTCTCTTGAATGTTGTCTCTGGGAATGGAATTATGGGATTATATGGTAGCCCTATGTTTAACTTTTGAAGGATATACCAAACTGTTTTCGATAGCAGCTGCACCATTTTACATTCCCACTAACAATGTTTGAGGATTTCAGTGGCTAATATTTGTAATTCTGGATTTTTTCCCCTAGTTATACCTGTCCTAGTGGATGTGAAGTGATAGCTCACGGGTTTTGGTTTGCATTTCTGTAATGAGCATCTTGGGCTTGCTTGGTGGCTCGGTAAAGAATCTGCCTGCACTGTGGGCAATGGCACCCCACTCCAGTACTCTTGCCTGGAAAATCCCATGGATGGAGGAGCCTGGTGGCCTGCAGTCCATGGGGTCGCTGAGAGTCAAACATGACTGAGCGACTTCACTTTCACTTTTCCCTTTCATGCATTGGAGAAGAAAATGGAAACCCACCCCAGTGTTCCTGCCTGGAGAATCCCAGGGATGGGGCAGCCTGGTGGGTTGCTGTCTATGGCGTCGCACAGAGTCGGAGATGACTGAAGCGACTTAGCAGCAGCAGCAGCAGCAGTGTGGGAGACCTGGGTTCAGTCCCCGGGTTGGGAAGATCCCTTGGAGGAGGGCATGATAACCCACTTCAGTATTCTTGCCTTGGGAAATCCCATGGACAGAGGAGCCTGGCAAGCTCAGTGGTGTTCAACTCCTCCTCCTCAGAGGAGCCATGGGTTTGAAAAGAGTTGGACATGACTGAGTGACTAAGCACAATGAGTATCTATCCATGTGCTTTTTGCCCATACATGTATCATTTTTCTTTAGTTTTTTTAGACTAGAGAAATGTCTATTTACATTTTTCGCTCTTTTTAAATTATTTGACTTCCTATTATTAAGTTTTAAGAATTCTTTATGTATTATGAATATTAGACTCATCAGTTCATTTCAGTTGCTCAGTCGCGTCCGACTCTTTGCAGCATGCCGGGCCTCCCTGTCCATCACCAACCCCCATAGTTTACTCAAACTCATGTCCATTGAGTTGGTGATGCCATCCAACCATCTCATCCTCTGTCATCCCCTTCTCCTCCTGCCTTCAATCTTTCCCAGCATCAGGGTCTTGTCAAATGAATCAGTTCTTCACATCAGGTGGCCAAAGTATTGGCATTTCAACTTCAGCATCAGTCATTCCAATGAATATTCAGGACTGATTTCTTTTAGGATGGACTGGTTGGATCTCCTTGCAGTCCAAAGGACTCTCAAGAGTCTTCTCCAACATCATAGTTCAAAAGCATCAGTTCTTCAGTGCACAGCTTTCTTTACAGTCAGACTCTCACATCCATCCCTGACTACTAGAAAAACTATAGCTTTGATTAGATGGACCTTTGTTGGCAAAGTAATGTCTCTGCTTTTAAATATACTGTCTAGTTTGGTAATAACTTTTCTTCCAAGGAGCAAGCCTCTTTTAATTTCATGGCTGCAGTCACCATCTGCAGTGATTTTGGAGCCCCCCAAAATAAAGTCTGTCACTGTTTCCATTGTTTCCTGGTCTGTTTGCCATGAAGTAATGAGGCCAGATACCATAATCCTAGTTTTCTGAATGTTGAGCTTTAAGCCAGCTTTTTCACTGTCTTCTTTTACTTTCATCAAGAGGCTCTTGAGTTCCTCTTCGCTTGCTGCCATAGGTGTGGTGTCATCTGCATAGCTGAGGTTATTGATATTTCTCCTGGCAATCTTCATTCCAGCTTGTGCTTCATCCAGTTCAGCATTTCTGATGATGTACTCTGCATATAAGTTAAATAAGCAGGGTGACAATATACAGCCTTGATGTACTCCTTTTCCTATTTGGAACCAGTCTGTTGTTCTATGTCTACTTCTAACTGTTGTTTCTTGACCTACATAGAGATTTCTTAGGAGGCAGGTCAGGTAGTCTGGTATTCCCACCTCTTTAAGAATTTTCCACAGATGTATGATTTACAAATATTTTTTTCCCATTCTGCAGATTGTCTTTTCACTTTATAGCATCCTTTGATGCACAACATTTTTAATTTTGATGAAGTCCAATGTACCCTTTGTTTGTTCGTGCTTTTCGTGTCATCGTTGAAAACTGCTGCCAACTGAAACTGTTGCCAAATCTATGGTGTCTTAGTGTGTTCAGGCTGCTACCGCAAAATTCCACAGACTGGAGAGCATCCAGAAATTTAATGGCCACAGTTCTGGAGGCTAGAAGTCAAAATCAGAGCGCCAGCAGGGCCAGGTGAGAGCACTCTTCCTAGTTGACTCACATGGCAAAAAAGGACTAGAAAGCTGTGTGGGATCTCTTCTATAACAGCGCTAACCCCGCTCATGAGGGCTCCCTGCTCACGACCTAATCACCTCCCAAATAATAGTATTATGAATATTCTATTAATATCGTCACCTTTGGCGATTACAATATCAGCAGATAAAGTTTGGAGGGACATAAACATTCAGATACTAGCACAAGGTCATGTGGATATATACCTGTATTTTTACCTTTTTTTTTTGGTGATGCTGTGCATCTTGTGAGATCTTAGTTCCCCAACCAACAATTGAACCTGGGCCCATGGCAGTGAAAGCTCTAAATCTTAACCATTGGATCACCAGAGCACTCCTTTTATACATATACATATATATATGTATATTGGGGTTGCACTGTCTTTGTTGCTGCATGCCAGCTTTCTCTAGTTGTCAAGAGCAGGGGCTCTTCTTCATTGTGATGCACGGGCTTCTCATTGCCGTGGCTTCTCTTGTTGTGGAGCACCAGCTCTAGGCATGTGGGATTCAGCATGTGAGCTCAATAGTTGTTTCTTGTGGGCTCTAGAGCACAGGCTCAGTAGTTGTAGCCCATGGGCTTAGTTACTTCACGGCATGTGGTATCTTCCAGGACCAGGAATTGAATCCATATGCCCTACATTGGTAGGTGGGTTCTTTTAACCACTAGACCACCAGGGAAGCCCCTCTGTTTTTAATAAAATTTCATTGTTTTATCTTTTACATTTACATCTTGGATTTGAGTTAATCCTTATATATGTTGTGGGGCAAAGATGTTTTGGATCTGAAACCAAAAACAAAAGCAGCAAAAGCAAAAATAAACAAGTAGGACTACATCAAGCTAAAAAATTTCTGCATAGCAAAAGAAACCATCCATGAAATAAAAAGGTAACTGCTGAATGGGAGAAAATATTTTCAAGTCATGTATCTGATAAGCGGTTAATATACAAAATACATAAGGAACTCATATAGCTCAATAACAACAACAAAAGATCCAATTTAAAAACGGGCAGAATATATGAATAGATGTATTTCCAAAGAAGACCTACAGATAGCCAACAGGTACATGAAAATATGCTCATGTCTTATCATCAAGAAAATGCAAATCAAAACCACCTCACCATCACCTCACACTTGTTAGAGTGGCTATTATCAAAAACACAAGAGGTAAAAAACTATTCGTGAGGATATGGAGCAGAGAGAGTCCTTGTGCGCTGTTGGTGGGAATGTAAATCGCATAGTCACTGTGGAAAGCAGTATGCAGTTTTCTAAAACAAAAGCAAAACTACCATAGGATGTAGCAATTCTACTTTGAGTATCTATAGGAAGAAAATGAAACCACTAATTCTAAAGAATATATGCCCCCCAGGTTCACTGCAGCATTGTTTATCATAGCCAAGATATGGAGACAACCTAACTGTTCATTGACGGGTAAATAGATAAAAAAATATGTGAGAAACGTAAGTAATGGAATGTTATTCAGCCATACAATCAATGACATTTTGACACTTGTGACCACATGGATGGACCTTGAAGACTCTATGCTAGGTGAAATAAATCAGAGAAAGACAAACGTTGCAGGCTCTCACTTTTATGTGAAAACAAAAAAAAGCAAAACCAAGCTCAAAAATACAGAGAACAACAGATTGATGACTGCCAGAAGTGGAGGGGGGTTGAAGGGTGGGCAAATTGGGTGATGGGAGTCCAAAGAACAGACTTACAGCTATAAAATAAATACATCATGGGGGTGTAATGTACAATATTGTGACTGTAGTCAGTAATGCCGTATTGCATACTTGAAAGTTTAAAGTAGATCTTAGACTTTCTCATTCAGTTCAGTTCAGTCACTCAGTCGTGTCCGACTCTGCAAACCCATAGACTGCAGCATGCCAGGCTTCCCTGTCCATCACCAACTCCAGGAGCTTACTCAAACTCATGTCTATCATTACGAGAAAAAAACTGGGGGGCACTTCCCTGGAAGTCCAGCGGTTAGGACTTGGTGTTCTCACTGCCCAGAGCCTAGGTTTGATTTCAAGTTGGTTGGGGAGCTAAGATCCCACAAGCCACACGATGTGGCTAAGAAAGAAAATTAAAATTTGTAACTATTTATGGTGACAGATATTAACTATTGTGGTGATTTTCTTACAGTGTATGTACACATCGAATAATGATGTTGTACACTTGAAACTAAAACAATGTTACACGCCGATTATAAGTTTTCAAAAATGAGTTGGGAAGTGTTCCCTCTTCTATTTTCTGGAAGAATTTGTGTAGAATTGGTATTGCTTCTTCCTCAAGTGTTTGGTAATAGTAATAGAATTCAACAGCAAAGCTGTCTGGGCTTGGAATTGTCTTTGTGAGGAAGTTTTAAGCTAAAATTCATCTTACTAGATAAAAGGGTTATTCTGGTTATATTTAGAGTCACACTCGGCAGTTTGCTTTAAGGGATTTGGCCGTTTCTTGTAAGTAGTTGAATTTATAATAACAAAAAGTTATTAATACTGTTTATTATTCTACTATATTAAGATTTGTAGTGATTCTTGTTTCCATTTTTGCAACGGTGTTTGTATCTTTTTTATCTTTTTTTGGTAAGTCTAGATATAAATTTACCAATTTAAAAAAAATCTTGTCAAAGAACCATCTTTTGGATTATTTTCTCTATTGTTTTCTATATCATGAGTTTCTGCTCTGATCTTAATTATTTTTTCCTATTTATTTTGGATTTAACACGCTCTTGTTTTCTAGCTCCATAAGACAATAGCCTAAATAACTGCTTTGAGACCTTTATTTTTTTCTGAGACAAGCTTTATATCCTACAATTTCTCTCTAAGCATTGTCTTTATTTTTTGTGTTTTCATTTTCATTCAACTCAGAATACTTTAGAAGTGTATCGTTTAATTTCCAAATATTTGGGGATTTTCCAGATATATTTCAGATACAGATTTCCAGTTAATTCCATAGTGATCAGAGAAAACACTTTATATGATTTTAATATTTCTAAATTTACTGATATTTGTTTTATTGCCTAACATGATCTATTTTAATGAATGTCCTGTGTGAAGAGAAGGTATGTTCTGCTGTTTTAGGAATATCAAGTTGGTTGATAATGTTGTTCAGGTCTTTCTTGTTTTAACTGATTTCCTTCAGCTCTTAGTGCATTTGTCTATTTCTCATTTCAGTTCAAACTTCAGACCCTCAGGATGATAAAACCATGTTTACAGATTCTCATAAGAGACACTTGTGATCATTATTATAGATTATAGTCCACCTATAACTCTGGGAGATAGTGGTGGACAGAGGACCCTCACGTGCTACAGTCCATGGGGTCGCAAAGTCACAACTTAATGACCGAGCAATAGTCACACAGACAGGTTTCTTTTCTTGCTCCCCCTGCTGGCAGGTAAATTTTTTAGTCCATCCTTGGACTCCAAGCTTTCTTGGGGGGCTTCCCTTGTGGCTCAGCTGGTAAAGAATCCACCTGCAATGCAGAAGACCTGGGTTTGAGCCCTGGGTTGGGGAGATCCCCTGGAGAAGGGAACAGCTACCCACTCCAGTATTCTGGCCTGGAGAATTCCATGGATTGTATAGTCCTTGGGGTCGCAAAGAGTCACATGAGACTTTCATTTTTTCTTTTGCAAGGACTCTTTTATTGCCCAGTTTCCTCTTCTGTTTCTCTCCTTAGTAATTGTTATCAAGACTCTGAGACTTCTCTGGTGGTAAGACTCCATGCTCCCAATGCAAGGGTCCCGGGTTCAATCTCTTCATCAGGGAACTAGATCCCACATGCCACAGCTAAGAATTTGCATATCTTGACTAAAGATGTGCAACAAAGGTTGAAGATCCCGAGTGCTGCAACTAAGACCTGACACAGCCAAATAAAGTAAATAAATAAATATATAAAACAGACTCTAGGATAGTTCCCCCAGGCTTCCCCAGGAATTACCATTCTGCTTGTGTTTTTTTTTTTAACTTTCTTTTTTGACTTTCTCTTTTTGACACTTGAGGATTGCTCTTATTTTCTGTCAGTGTAGTAATGTATTTAAATATATATTTTTTGTAGTTTATCTAACATCTGAGTATTCTGCTGCATAAGTCTTTTTAGAATAACATGTCAAGCATACTCGCGGAAACAGAAGTTTCATTTTGAATTCCAAACTGTTTGTATTTACTTATTTAATGTTGTTACTATGTACTCATGGTCCATGGTCAGCCCACTGATTGAACAAATGTCTGATCAACTCTCACACAACAGGTATATCTCCAAACACAGAAAAGAGATTATATATTGAGCACACTCTCTGTAGCAAATGTCCACTTTATTCACTGTTTTTAGATGTTAATTCTAAATGCCCTGGGCAGAAAATCTGACTGGCACAGCTAGAGATCAAGGTATTTTCTAGTACCTTTTTCACAGAGAAAATGTTTTTAATTTGTTGACATCTCATTGTATCACTTTTCTCTTTTATGAATTGTACTTTTACTGTCATGTCAACAAATTCTTCACTTAGCCTGGGTGTTGAAGGTTTTCTCACGTTTTATTCTTAAAATTTTATAGTTTTGCATTTACATTTACATCTATGATCAGTTTTTAATCAATTTTTGTGTAAGGTATGAGGTTCAAGTTGAGGTTAATTTTTTTCTTTTTGCCTATTTTTTTGTGTGCAATTACTCCAGCATCATTCTTCCTCAAAGATAAAGGAAAGACAATCCTTCCGGTAACTGAATTGCTTTTGCACCTTTGTCAAAAATTAGTTGAGTGCATTTCTCAAAGATGAGAAATGGAGAAGGAAATAAGATCTTGAATATGGTATTTGACACCAAGATTGAGATTTGGCAGAAATGATAATCACCAGATTGTGTAATTATGTGAGCCAAATCATTTCTTTTATTGATTAAGGCAGTTTGATTCACAACTTCTGCCTTAACTACTGGAAGGAAAATATAGCTCATAGGTTGGTGGACTCGAACATAATGTGATGAAATAGATTATCATATTTTAAAACGTGGAAACCTTTTACTTGTTTTGTATGTCTTGTTGGGGTTAAGACCTTTAAAATGCTGTGCTGAGTGACCTAAGGAAATCAGTAAGTCCATAAGCTTGGTTTGCTTATCTCGTAGACTCTACTTTCCTGTCACCTTTTGCATTATTCAGTTTTTTCTCATTAAAATTTTTAAATTTTATTTTTTATGGTGAGATATACAAATGGGCTTCCCTGGTGGCTCAGAATCTGCAAGAGACCCGGTTTCGCTCCCTGGGTTGGAAAGATCCCCTAGGGAAGGGAATGGCTATCCACTCTAGTATTCTTGCCTAGAGAATTACATGGACAGAGGAGCCTGGTGGGCTTCAATCGATGCAGTTGCACAGAGTGACTAACTGTCTTGTATTGTATTGCACTGTATACAAATGGGAAAGCAAAATCTAGTGAGCACTGGTACAGCTACTACGAAGGTCAAGAGTAGAACACTACTAACAAACACCCAAATGCCTACCATGTGCCCTGATCATATCAGCTCCCTCCCTGAGCTAACCACTAGGTTTGCTGTTGTTCAGTTGCTAAGTCAAATCTGTAGTCCCCACGCGACCCCACGGACCACAGCACACTAGGCTTCTCTGGCTCCTCCACTATCTCCCAGTTGTTGTTGTTCAGTCTCTCAGTCGTGTCCTCCTCTTTGCAACCCCATGGACTGCAGAACGCCAGGATTCCCTGTCCCTCACGATCTCCCAGAGTTTGCTCAAACTCATGTCCATCGAGTTGGTGATGCCATCCAACTATCTCATCCTCTGTCGTCCCCTTCTCCTCCTGCCTTCAATCTTTCCCAGCATCAGGGTCTTTTCCAATGAGATGGCTCTTCACGTCAGGTAGCCAAAGTACTGGAGGATTAAATACCATTTAAAGTTTTAAAAAGGATTAAATACCATTTTGGAGAAGGAAATGGCAACCCACTCCAGTATTCTTGCCTGGAAAATCCCTTGGGCAGAGAAGCCTGGAAGGCTATAGTCTATGGGGTTGCAAAGAGTCGGACATGACTGAAGTGACTTCACTTACTTACTTAAATACCATTTTGTCCTCAAGATATATTAATATCCTCATTCTATGATTAGGAGTATGAGGCAAACTATTAAGATCATAAAAAATTATTGTGGTAGGTTAGAAATAAAACCTTCTAGGGAAATTTTGTGACATGCTAGCCAATCTTTAGAGCCTAGCGTAAGATCTTTTATCTTAAGTTCATTTCTAAAATCCCTCTTTTCCTCTTCTCCCTTTAAAACCTGAAAATTACAAAGTGCTACACATAGCTTAGTTCTTAGCATCTTGGTTTGTGATGTGGCTTTCTCAATGAAGTTTTGCTGTTAGTCCAACTGTTGGCTATCTGTCCCGTCTTGAGAACATAATTTTCAGCAATATAACCCTCACAAATAACTTATACTGTATTATGTAGATTGGGCTTTACTATTGGTCTATGTCCCTTGAATCATCAAGTGAAAAATTATCTCCCTTTAATTCAGGAGATGGGCTCTTGTCCCAGCTTTGTCAATTATTTGCTTTATGACCTTGGCGAGTCACTTAACCATCACTTTCTCTCCTGGGTTAACAATTATCAAGACAGAGTCAGAGAACATGAGAATTGGCAGGGACCTTTGAGATTACATTGACACAATCCTTTTATTTCATAGTTGCATGATTTGCCCAAGAGCTTTCTAGAACAATCACAGTCTTCAGCATCTCAGACCAGTGCTCTTTACACCAGGCTTTCTTCCGGTGTTGTTCTGAGAAACAATAGAAAAAACAGAAAGTTAAAGCACTGAATAAAAGACAATTTCCAAAACAAACAAACAAAAAAACAGGTAACAATTTTAACCATTAGCTTGTATTGTAGCCTGAAAATTTACCCGGATAAATGTACCTCTCTCTAACCAAAAGCCAATTTAAAACTTGGAAGTTCTGAAGGTAAGTAAGGAAAGGTCAGAGAAATAAATTAATGGAGGAAAAAAAAAGATTGCAGCCATGAAATTAAAAGACACTTAATCCTTGGAAGAAAAGTTATGATCAACCTAGATAGCATATTCAAAAGCAGAGACATTACTTTGCCGACTAAGGTCTGGGTAGTCAAGGCTGTGGTTTTTCCAGTGGTCATGTATGGATGTGAGAGCTGGACTGTGAAGAAGGCTGAGCACCGAAGAATTGATGCTTTTGAACTGTGGTGTTGGAGAAGACTCTTGAGAGTCCCTTGGACTGCAAGGAGATCCAACCAGTCCATTCTGAAGGAGATCAACCCTGGGATTTCTTTGGAAGGAATGATGCTGAAGCTGAAACTCCAGTACTTTGGCCACCTCATGCGAAGAGTTGACTCATTGGAAAAGACTCTGATGCTGGTAGGGATTGGGGGCAGGAGGAGAAGGGGACGACCGAGGATGAGATGGCTGGATGGCATCACTGACTCGATGGACCCGAGTCTGAGTGAACTCCGGGAGTTGGTGATGGACAGGGAGGCCTGGCGTGCTGCGATTCATGGGGTCGCAAAGAGTCGGACACGACTGAGCGACTGAACTGAACTGAACTGAACTGAACTGCAGAACATTCCAAGACTACTTATATTCTCATATAAATTCTTTCTGGTCTTAGTTTGTGCAAGACGAAATTGGGTAACTGGAGACTGTTTTTAACACATTTCTGAAGGAATGGTGTGCAATAAAAGTTACTTGAAATCGAATTATTGGCCTGGTCTATACCACATATTACATCAGTTCTCTAATTTAGAGCCACTCCTTCTCTGGCCACTGCCCAGAACAACGTGCTGAAACCTGCGGAAACCACAGTCAGCGCAAAAACTCCAAGTCCCATAATGCTCGAGAGCCCGTCTCTAGCGCCTCTTCGCAGGAGCAGCGTCTTCCGTATTGGGAGTTGTAGTCATTCAGAGGCTTCACTTCCAGGAAGTTGGGGAAGGGTGCCACTGCGAGGAACTACACTTCCCAGGAGCCTGTGCGCACACCTCTCGGCCCTCGCCACTGTCAGGCTCCACCTCTCCTGCTCCTCCCTCAGTGGGCTGCAGCGCTCACGCCTTCCTGTTAGTCCGAGCAGGGAGAAGTTCACTCCGATCAGCTGATCCTAACTGACAACGGGAGAGGAGGAAGCCCGGGAGGCAGCGAAGGAGGAGGGGGCGCTGAGATGGAGATGGGGATGGATCCACTGGTGCCCTGAAGAACAGCCCCCGCCTCCACCGGCGCCCCGTGGTTCCCGGACGCCGCCTCGCCGCGACAGAACTGCTTAGTGGTGGGGTTCCCGGGCCGCCGCGGTCGGGGAGGGAAGGGCACGGCCCTGCGCCGGGCGAGCGATAGCCCTGGAGCTCCCTCTGCCCCCGGGAGGAAGGGGGGGCGGGTGCGGCTGGGGTGGGGGTGGGGTGGTATAAACAATGGATTAGGCTCTGGCCTCTGCCAGCGTGGGGGAGATTTGGGGGGACCTTCTTTGTTCTTAGATCCTGCTCCAGCCCCTCGGGTTGAGGTGGTGTTGCCTGGGAGGAAGGGTGAGAAATCCCCGGCTGGGGAGAGACGTCGAGGTGGGAGGCCGAGTGGGCAGACTGTTTGCTTGGGTCTTGGTGGGCGGAGAGGTATCCTTTTGAAGGTTGGTTTTACATTTTTAATCAATTGTGACAATTTTGATTTTTGTTAACGTTGCGGGAGCTGCTTGGGCACGTCTGTGATTAGGGTGTAAATAAGGTCTCCTAGTCATTCCTTTCGCCTTCTCTGTTTATCTAAAAATTAGATGGATAGATTGATTTTAGTATGGGAGGAGTTGAATACCTGAAAGGAGGGCTTTACATTTCGTTGGAGCATTAGAATGTGTGTCCAGGCGAAGGGGAGTTAGAAATATGATTCTAGAAGGGACAAAAGCCCCCTTCTTGCTCCACGTATTTTTCTTTCTTTCTTTCTTTCTTTTTTTTAAAAGTTATTTTAAAGTTGGTTTTTGAGTGACAAAGAGAAAAATTATTTAACTCACTGCATGCCTGGCTTTGCAGTGGGCCATAGTGAAGGAATTCTGTCTCCTGTCGCTCCTTTTTTGCAATTAGAGAAAAGGGCGAAAGGAAGTACAATAATTGTTTTTAAGCACCATAGAATGGTGACTCTTTCCAGGTTTAGAGTCCTTAATAGGCATCTGTCTAGAGTTGAAACAGCCCAGTTACAAGGGTCTTTGGGCCTGCCCAGGACTTTGATGGAGCTAGAGTTTATTATTATTGCTTCTGTAGCTTTTTACAGGCATCTTTCTTCACCTCTCCCAATTGTGGAGTGCAGGGACGGGTGCAGAACGTTGTCCCTTCAAGGACTGTTTGCTTAGTGCTTTCGATCTGAATCTAATAACTCAGGGAACAGAGAATTTCAGTCTTGGAAATAAAGCGACAGAGTCTGTTAAATGCTTTGATCCTAGAGGTAGTTGTTTTCAAAAGGAACAGCCTTAATCATGATTTTGAGGAGAAATTTCTAGGATCAGAATGAGTCAGTATTTAAGTTTCAAGAACAAAATTTCTCTTGGGAGTTTTGGCCTCATATTTAATCACAATCTTTTTATTCTTTTTGTAAAGGTGCTCTTCTTTTAGATGAGTGAAATACTTTTCCTGCCTCTATTCTAGGTATCTCCAGAAATATTGACTTGATGTTGGATAATATTGAAACGCTCCTGACTACATTTTCATTACCAAAACCTTGTGGCTGAGGCCCCACCCATGAGCCCACCTCAGTAAATCCATCAGATCTCTCTCAGATAGCCATAAAAGACTCTTTCAAGTTGATTTTGACCACATATTTGCCTGCACTTTATGGAAGATGAAACTATCAAACCAAATCAACATTGCTGCTGATTCAAGAGTCTTAGAGGCAGAAAATTAAACATTGGAACATTTGTGAGTGTGTGAAGAATTCTTATAGGACATCGATTGTTTTTTAAAAAAAAACAACATCATCTTTTTTTAGGGTATTCAGAACCCTGTGGAAGTTGTGTGCAGTCTTCAGACTCAACACCTCTGTCTTCACTTCCCCTGGGGAAAACCCAGGTACCGTTACATGGTAGGTGGTTTCCTTCCAGTCTGAATATGAGTGCCCAGACTTCCCCAGCAGAGAAGGGCCTGAATCCAGGGCTGCTGTGCCAGGAAAGTTACACCTGCAGTGGGGCTGATGAAGCTGTCTTCGAGTGTGATGAGTGTTGCAGCCTGCAGTGTCTCCGTTGTGAGGAGGAACTCCATCGGCAGGAGCGCCTGAGAAACCATGAGCGGATCCGACTCAAAGCTGGCCATGTCCCTTACTGTGACCCCTGCAAGGGCCCCAATGGGCACTCTCCAGGCGTGAAGCAGAGGGCAGTGGTGAGGTGCCAGACCTGTAAAATCAACTTGTGCCTGGAGTGCCAGAAGAGGACTCATTCTGGGGGTAACAAAAGGAGGCACCCCGTTACTGTGTACCATGTCACTAAGGTCCAGGAGTTACTGGAAGAAGAAGGGATGGATGAGGAGACCAAGAGGAAGAAGATGACTGAGAAGGTTGTGAGTTTCCTCCTAGTAGATGAAAATGAAGAAATTCAGGTAAGCGCTCAGTGATAGTAGGATTCATGTGGTAGTGGAGGAGATGTGTTGCTGGCAGGGGACTGTCAGGGAATGTCCAGGAGGGGCTCACATTTTAATCGCTAAGAGGCAAGACTTCCGAAAGCTTAAGTTGCATGGAGTCAGATTCAGTCACTTACCAGCTGCGTGACCTTGGGCTGAATTATCAGTACTTTACCTCTCTGAGCCTTAATGTTCTTGTCTGTAAACTGGGGACAGTGGCTACTTCATTGGGTTGTTGTGAGGAAGAAATGACACAGTGTTTGTAAAGCCTGCTAGATAATGAATACTCAGTACATGATAGCTGTCATTATTATTATTAGGATTATTATCAGAAAGAACTGATTTAGAACCATTTTCTGAATGAGAGCACTTTGGTAAGTTGTGAATACATGTGAATGAGGAAAGACTGTGTGTACAGGGAAAGAAATACTGACTTTTTTGGTGGGTCCCAGGGGAGTGGAAGGCTGTAAGTCATAACCCTGCTAGCTCCATTGGGAGACAGGTCTTTGAAAAGTGGGCATTTCCTAAGGGTAGTACCCTTTCCAGGTGGGCTCTTATTCTCATATATTAGCTTCTGATCAGTAGAGGCCAGTAAGGGCATCTGTGATTACAGGACTGGAGAATATTTGATTCAATTCTGAGCTAGGGAGAGGGTGGTGAGTGGTAGGAGCAAGTTGGGGAGATGAAAGTGTGTGACAGTTGGGCCGTTTGGGAAAGGGGGTAGATGAATGTTTATACTTACCAATGAAGCTAGCTAGTATCATCATTTCTATACTTTCGAATGAAGACTGCTTGAATTCCATCCTGGCTTCACTTACTGACTGTATCACCACAGATAAGTTATTTAAACTCCGTGCCTCAATTTTGCTTCCACATTGTAGTAGCAATTGAGAGGATTCAAAGAAATTAGGAATGGAGATGGAAAGGCCCTTATCACCAGACCTGGGATTTGGAGTCAGCCTCAGTTTGTTGTATTTGTCAGTATCAGGGAGTATTTGTGGTACATTTGGTACTTTTAGTTGTGAGGACTCTTCAAGCCTCCAGATTGGAGGAGTACGTTTGTAAGTTACCACTTGGAAACTGTTTAATTACCCTTGAATATTTTTCATCTGTCTTTTTCCTCCTTAGATAAGATTATGGAGATGAATTGCATCATGATTTCTATGTACATGTATTGTCAGCTAAATACTTCGCTAACACAGCCTTTTCTTTCTTGGTTGAAAGGAAATAATAGAGTTATGGAAGAGTGACCCAGATCCCCTTCTGCCTCCCTTGTTAGCAATAATGTCTCCTTTATGGATTATGCCCTAATTGGGTGACAGTGTGGACTAAATATTTATAAATGGAACACTTGGATTTGGATGATTCTTGTTGGTTTTACCACCAGTTTTCTTTAATGTGGAATACTTTGCAGTGTTGTCAGTTTCATAAAATGAGAGGAAGATTTGGGATGACCAGTAATCCTCATGGATATTGTGTCAACACCAAAAAGAGTGTTTCTTAAGTGGAGGACGCTATAATTTTTTTTTTTTTTTGTAGCATTGATACATATTTCTTAGTAGAGAATTAAGAAAATAGAAGAATGTATACCAAAGAAGACAAATCCAACTGTTTGTGCATCTCTTTTTCTCGTAATGTGATATATATATATATATATATATATAAAATAATTGGGTTGTCTGTAAAGATTTCTCCTTCATAAACATTGAGTACTTACCAGGAAATAACAGTTTATTAATTGCAAGCAGCTTTGGTTGGGACTAATGGATTAGATGAGAATTTTAGGTGGAGATTTGTTCTCATAAAGTCATAGTGGTAAAGTACGTGGAGAAACTATCTGGTTCCCTTTTCTAATGTGAATGTCTGGAACAATTAGAGAAGTGATTGTCTGATATAAATCTAGATGATGAACTCAGCTAGCTTGTAAACTCCTGGAGAGCAGGACCCTGTGTTGTGCCCTGGGTCATACAATGGTGGACATATCAGCCCATAAATACTTGATTGGTGATGTCAGATCTCAGCCTCAGTTTTTTAGAAATGAATATCACACCCATACTTAGTAAAAGGCTAAAACCATATGAAAGGACATACAATGACAAGAGTTCCCCTCCTGCTCCATGCTCTTGGTCTCTTTTGTTAGAACATTCACCGTTGACAGTTAACTATGTGCCCTTCTAGAATTTTTGTCACGTACGCTATATCCTTTAAATTTTTCAACAAAAAGGGAATCTAATATACTTGCTGCTCTGTCCTTGGCTGTTTTTCACCAAAGGATACTTGTAGAACTTTCCTTATCTGCACTTTGGGGTTTACCTCATTATTTAAAGGCTGCCTAGTACTCAGTTAAATGGTTTTTCTATATTTTTAGCCTATTACGGGATGTTTGAGTTATTACAACCAAGGATGTATTGAATATTCTATAAATCTATTAGAAATGGAATCTTTGTCAAGTGATACGTGCATTTTAAATTTAGATCGATACTACCAAATTTCTGAACCTTATTTTCTTTGTTCTGCAGTGCTTCTCTGAATCTCCCCTGGGTTCTGGTCTTGGCTCATCATAGTTAAAATTTAAAGAGCTCTTACTGTGGTACTTGGCACTATGCATAGCATTTGCGCTCACTGAATCCTGATGATAGATAGCTCTGTATTAGTTTCTTACTGTTGCTGTAACAAATTATCACAGATTTAGTGACTTAAAATAAGACAAGTTTTTCTATTATAGGTCAGAGATCAGAAGTCCTAAAATGGATTGATGGGGCTGTATTCCTTCTGGAGACTATGGAAGAATTTGTTTCCTTATCTTTCTAGCTTCAAGAATCCTCTTGTGTACTGTGGCTTGTGGCCCCACCATCCAGCTTCAAAGCTAGTAGTGTTAACATCTTCTAATCCCTTTTTCCATCTTTTTTCTTCTGCTGTCACTTGCTTCTCTGCCTGTGGCCCTTCTGCCTCCCTCTTGCAAGGATCCTTGTAGTTATGTTGGATTCACTTGGATAATCCAGCGTATTCTCCCCACCTCAAGGTCCTTAATTCAGTCATATCTGCAAAGCCTTTTGCCCCATGAAGTGACATATTCACATGTTCTAGGCACTAGGATGGCATCTTTGGATGTGGGGTGGGGGCAATTTCCCCCAACCCTGGCCTATGAAGTAAGTGTATGTCTTAGTCAGTTGGGCAGCTATAACAGAATAGCATAGATGGGGAGGTTTATTAACAACAGAAGTTTATTTCTCACGGTTCTAGAGGCTAGGAAGTTCAAAATCACGGCACTGATAGATTCAGTGTCTGATGAGTGTTTGGTTTATGACAGCTGTCTTCTCACTATGTCCTCATGTTGCAGGAAGAACCTCTCTGGAGTGTCTTTTATAAGCGCACTAATCCTGTTCATAAGATTTCTACCCTCATGACTGAATCATCTCTCAAAGGTCTTACTTCCTAATGCCATCACGTTGGGAGTTGGATTTCAACATATGCATTTTAGGGGAATACAGCATATCATCTACAAGCAGTGTATTTTCTCGATGAGGACACTGAAACACAGAGAAATAAGTGGCAGAGGATTTGTGCTCCAAGATCCTTGTGCTATAATACTTCTGTTCTCTCTCACCAAGTCATTTAAACGTTCTAATCAGACTTCATTCTGGTCAGTAGCATCAGCTCACCAATTCCTCATGGCTACTGTGAGGATCAAATGAAACACAGCTCCATGTACATGCAAGATGGTTAGCATTGAAGAACTCCTTCCTCATATCAGTGAAGATTTCATGATTTAGGCCCCGATTTTGTTTTTCTCTGCATGTTTCTAGGCATTTGTGGGCTTTGATCAGTTTCAGTTTAGTGCATAGGGATTATTTTAGCAGCTTGTAGGCTGTTACTGTTATGTGAAGTTTCCTCAAATTCTCTGGCCTAGAATCTCCTAAGATTTGTTGTTTGTGATCTGAGTATTATTTAGTTTCTTTTGGAAAACCTGAAAGGACAAAAAGCTTCCTTTTGGGGGTGACAATTTTATCATTAACTCGTTGCCATTTGAGTATATACTGGAATGGCAAATTTGGGGAGAGACTGACTTAGTGTCAGAAGCAGGAACTCATTGGTGGCTCTTAAATGGACACATTTGGTCTACTAGCCAAAGACATTTCATTCACTCATCACATTTATGGAGTATATCTGCTGGTGCCAGTCATTTTCTAGGCTCCAGAGATAAGGCTTGGTCCTTGCTGTCATAAGAGCTTACCATTAAGGGAGGAAAGCAAAGTTCACACATGTAAAACACATAAATAAGGTGGTTTAGATGTATAATCAAGGAAGAGTGACTGAGAAGCCACTTTTGCCAGATGGTCAGGGAAGGTTTTATTGTAGAGGTGACTCTTAAGCAAGGACATGATGGTTAATACCACCTGGGGAAATAGACCTCCAGACAGAGGAAAATGAGAACAGAAAGCAGGTAGGCTGGCATGTTTGAGTAGAGAAAGAATGCCTGTGTCGCTGGAGTGAGCTGACAGAGTGGTGAGGATGGAGGTGCAGAGATGAGCAGTTGCCAGATCCTGTGGGGCCTTGTAGGCCATGGAAATAAGTGTGGATTTTCAATGTCATGGGAAGCACCAGATTGCTTTATGCTAGAAGGTCACTTGCACTGATAGAAGTTTTTTAGAGATGCTCTTGACTTTGGTGTGAAGACTAGGAGACATTGTAGTGTCTAGGAGAGGGCAAGAGGAAAGCAGGGAACCCACTTAGGAGGCTGTAGCAGATGCAGAGGGAAGAAGGAGCCTGGATTTGGTGCAGTCTTTGTCATGGTGAAATGGAAAAACATTGATGAATTTGGCACAAAGTTTGGATGTGAAACAGGAATGCTGGTATGCTGGGTGGTTGAGTGAAGGAGTGAGAGAACTCAGTAGGCATTTGGTTTGTGCAGTAACACCTGGTTAAAACCCCAGACTTATATTGACAAAACTTTTAAGAACTCAGTTCACATAATAAAGAAAAAGTTAATCTCATTTGTTATTATCTAGCACAGTAGTTCTCAACCAAGAGTGATTTTGCTTGCCCCCAGGGGCAGGGGTGGGGGGGCATTTGGTAATGTTTGGAGACTCCTCTTATTGTCACTGCTGGGGGATCAGGGATTACGTGCTCCTGGCTAGTGGGTAGAAACCAGAGTCCTGCTGAGTATCTTAAAATTCATAGGGTAACCCCTATGAATAACCTAGAGAATAACCTGGTACAAAATGTCAAGGGTGCTAAGATTGAAACTGATCTAAGATGAAGATTTGTTCTGATATGAGACCTGGATTCCAGTGAAGTGGAAAACATTTAACCAATACACCACTTTTTCTTCCCTCTTCTGATTCTTTCTGTTCCTCAGAAGTAATTTAGCTGAAATCAATATTATCTTTTGGCATATTTTGTAACCTCTCTAGTGAAATGGTTAGACCTTCTGTGTTGTATTCATTGATTTTTCTAGACATTACTGGAACTGTACTTGGAAAACCAGAGACTCATGGGTCCATTATTTAGAAACTCGGAATAAGTAAATGATCCACACTGACAAGAGATCTATAGTCTCTTGAAGTTAGAGACAACGCCCTTAGCAAATAACTCAAAGGTTAAAAGAATAAAGTTCTAAAAATTAGAGTTCTTAATGGAGGTAGGGGGTAGTATTTTCCTCTTTGTTGAGTCTTGTGAGGGATTCAGACATCTTGTCTTGCTGAAATATTTCTAGTCACAGAAATGGTGAAAAAATTCATATATATATAAAATAAAATACATTTACATATACACAGATCCACATCTAATATATGTATATATAAATACTTAAACCCCAAGTTTTTCTTTGTTTTTACAACCACTCCATTCTCCACTGTCTCTTTTCTACAAACTTGCTATAAGAACAGAGCAACGCACTAACCATCTCTTGCCCGTTTCCTCCTCATGCTAACTCATCCCCAGTGGTAGGAGGGCTGTGTGCTCTTCATGCCAAAAAGCTCTGGAAGTTAAATCCCCTCCTGCTGAACATGGGGGGTGATAAGGAAGCCCAGTGAGCCAGGAGTGGTCCATGAGACACTTAAGAAAGTGTCTCCTGGGGTAGGCCTTCCTAGACTAGAAATCCAGAGCCTTAGGCCCTGTCTGAAAGGGAAGGCCAGGGAAAGTCTTCCTGTCCTTCAGTGAAGTCAGTGGTGGACCTCATCTCACTGAGACCGTTCCTTTAAGAAGACCCATCACGTTGTTTGGCTGCTTCACTTGTTTACAGTCCCAGAATAGTGTGGCTCAGAACACTGGGAGTTGGCCTTTTTTTTTTTTTTTTTTTTAATTGGCTAAAAGAGACATTATTCTAGTGGGATTCAGGAATGGAAAATAGCTGAGGATGTTTTTGTACTGTATGGGAATCCTTGACCCCAAACAGGCTGTGCTGGTCTGTCCCATTTCTATTCTGCTTTTGTCTTAGACTCATCTGCGGGTGACCCCCTTGGCCTTGTCCTCAGCTGCCTGGTCTAGGGTACCTTCCAGGGGCTTGCTCTTCCCAGGACCTCTGTTTCAGAGAAGCTGGCAGAAACCCCTCAGGACTTAACCGGTCGGTAGGTCAGCAACCTGGGGATCATAATCTTCTAACTTGTGGAACTTCCTTATTTTTCTCTTCGAATGGTCAAAGTATTATAGTATAAGGACTCATTTTGGTGCTGTGGCTGGTTAGCCCTTTGGTAAATTCTGGTCAAAACACAAATATATTTACTCTTGGTTATTAGGTGCCATGTTAAAAAATGTAATGAAAAACCCCTCCCATAGATCTGCTTAGGAGCTGTCTGTCAAAATAATAAGCAGTAATTGGTACAACAGCAGAGACTCCATCCCCCTCCACCACCTTTTACTCATTGAAAGCCAAGTAAAATCCCCTTTTGTTTAGTAATAGTAGTTGGGGGAGGGCATTGTATGATATTATTGGGAAACCGGGGTTGAGGATGACTCAGACAAACAGGAAGATGAAAGAACCCCTATTATATGCCTCTAATTTCTGCTCAGCATCTTGTGAGCTCACTCAGCCTTGGGCTTATTCAGTTGTAACAGACTCCTGGCATTTAACCTGGGAGGCTATTTTGTTTAGTCCAGGCCTGTTTAAAATTTGACCCATGCAAGCCATCAAAACCACTGTGAGTCAGCTTTTCAGGGAACCTATCTTTTAACTATTTCAAGTTACCTCCAGTTTATATGACTCTAATTTTTTTCTGGTCTGTCAGTTCCTTGAAGTCATTGATTTTTTTTCTGGAATTTGGTAAACATTTGGCTTTTTTGAGTCGGGGATAGTACACTAGGCAGATTTCTTATTAAATGGACAGTGTATGTCTCCCTGTGGCCGCGTCTCCTGGCTGCACTACTCTTGAGTCCATCCTGCAGACTGTGTCCCGTGGAAGCCTTCTGATGGCTGGCTGGACTTTTCTGGGGAGTCCTGTCTGCTTTGGGAACAGCTCCCAAGAGATCATTTCCAGCTGAGGTTGGAACTGCCTAAATGTATTGAACACATTTGATCAATGAGGGGCAACCAGTGGAAACTTAGTGGGTGAGATCACAAAGAAGGGAAAGAGATAGAAAGCTTTCAGTCAAGAAGGATTGGAAAGACCTATGGGAAGGGACACAGAGGAACTTTTGGAGGCAGGAAAGGGTGGGTGTTTCCTTGGAGAATGTTTTGTTCATTTTGCCCCTCTTACCAACAGCTTTTGGCCAGTAATTAAGAGATTCCCTTTGACTTGTTTGTGAGGTCAACTTGGTGGTAGCTGGAATCCTTGGTGGTGGCAGAGAGGTATACCCACCATACGTAAGCACTTGGCCTCTGGCTTGAATTCATGGAGGATAATTCAGTTTTCTTGTAGCTTCTGGAGTTTTTTTTTTTTTTTTTTTTTTCTCTCCTTCCTAATTTTCTTCTGCTTGTGACTGGGTTCTTGCTGTCTTTCCCAGGAGCTTGACTCTTAGAGTAGGTGAACAGACGGAGCCTGCTTCTGGCATGTAGTCACAGGTACCCCAGGTTCAAGTTGAG
This sequence comes from Oryx dammah, assembly GCF_014754425.2. Lineage (NCBI taxonomy): Eukaryota > Metazoa > Chordata > Mammalia > Artiodactyla > Bovidae > Oryx > Oryx dammah. Next base: position 18,450,019 of record NW_024070210.1, read on the forward strand.
AAGAGAATAAAATCCCAAGCAATTCAGCAGTCATAGAGTATTCTAGAAATTCCTCTACCTCTCAGCCCATTCTCCTGCCTGGTGAATATGTCATCTAATTAATACACAGCTGAACCGTTTTCTATAATCTCTTATAACCTTTCTTTTCAAAGAGTTTAATTCAGTTTACGTGTGTCATTCAACAGCAGTCATAAACATTTATTGAGCGTCAATTTTCTGCCTTACTAGTTTGAGTAATCTCTGAAAAATGCTTTAAAGTGAAAATTGGGAGGTTAAGCCTGACTGGGCAGGGGTTGGTGGGGCCTTCTTTCCTGGGAAGGCCCTGCTGTCTTCTGTCCTTGCCTCTGAGGAGAGGCTGCTTGAGGATCCTGACTCTCTGTGCGCACCCTTTCTGGTCCCGGTGGCTGGGCGGTCAGTCTGTGGCTGGTAGGTCACTGGGCGCACGCTTGTTCCTCCCCGTGTTCTTAGTCAGCTCAACTGGATCACCTCTCGGACAGCCAGAAAGACAGCCCGCTTTGCCTTTCTTCTTTTTCCCTCCCTCCCTCCTCCTCCTCTCCTTCTTTTGTTTCCTTCCTCCCCTAATTCTTTTTCCCTCCCTCCTCTTCCCTCCCTCCCTCTAGACTCTTCCTTCCCTCTCTCCCTCCCTCATTTCTTCCTTTCTTTTCCTCCCTACTGCATGAATTATGAAGTTAAATCTACTACTGCCAGGGGAAAGACGTTTCTTTCCAGCGCTACATGTAAATGATTTTAGACTTAGTGAAAGTTACTCAGTGATATCTGACTTTTTGCGACCCCATGGACTGTATACTCCATGGAATTCTCCAGGCCAGAATACTGGAGTGGGTAGCCATTTGCCTGGAGAATCTCAGGGGCGGGGGAGCCTGGTGGGTTGACGTCTATGGGGTCGTGCAGAGGTGGACACAACTGCAGTGACTTAGCAGCAGCAGCCGCGATCCCCTTCTCCAGGGGATCTTCCCAACACAGAGATCGAACCCAGATCTCCCGCATCGCAGGTGAATTCTTTACCAGCTGAACCACCTGTGAAGCCCAAGAATACCGGAGGGGGTAGCCTATGCCTTCTCCAGCAAATCGTCCCAACCCAGGAACCCAACTGGGGTTTCCTGCATTGCAAGCGGATTCTTTACCAGCTGAGCTACAAGGGAATCCCTTTAGACTGATGTACCATATTCTTTTTTTTTTTGGCCACACTATCATGCAGCTTGGGGGATGTTCCCTAACAAGGGATCTGATTGAACCTGGGCCCTCAGCAGTGAAAGAGCAGAGTCCTAACCATTGGACCGCCAGGGAACTGCTTATGTACCGTTTTGGATTTTCATACATTTCTTCTCCTTTCACTACCATGAAGACTGAGTTTGCCGCATTTTTTTTTTTTTTAAGGATTGATCTAAAGCGATTTTGGTTTTATAGTGCTGCCTTCCTTGACCAGCAGATTTGAAACAGCAACTCCTGCCTTTTCCTATAATCCTACTCCTCTCTCCTGGTTTTTCTTCACTCTGCTTATCATTGTTTGACATAACGTGTACTTAAAGCCAACCCTTGTGGTATAACGTACACATAATATAATATGTACATCAAAAATCAGTTTTTTGTTTTTTGGCTTTGTCCCATGGCCTGTGGGATCTTGGTTCCCAGACCAGGGATCCAACCTGAAGCCCCTGCATTGGAATCTCGAAGTCTTAACCACTAGATCTCCAGGGACGTCTCTGTAATGTACACATTTTAAGTGTACAGATGTGTGAGTTTCAACAAATATGTTTACACCTGTGTAACCACCTCTGCAACACTCAAGATGTAAGTACCGCACGCTAACCAGTTGCACCCCTGGGGCTCCCATAACGCTCAAGGTATAGAGCGTTTCCATCCTCTCAGAAGGTTTCCTTAGGAAGTCAGTCCCCAGCAGTCACTCATCTGCCTTCTACAGCTACAGATTTGACTTTCCTAGAGTTTCGTGTAAAAATAGAATAATTTGGTACTGTTTTGTATCTGGCTTCTTGCACTCACCACAATGTTTTTGAAGGTCATACGTGTTGTTGCGTATCTCAGTTCATTTCTTTGTATTGCAGAGAAGTTCCATTGTATAGATGTACTGCAGTTTCTTCATTTGTCCATGGACATTTTGTTTGCCATATATATTTTTTGCTTATGGTCTTTCTTCTCCCCATTATCATGTAAGCTTCCTGAGGGCAGTGATTTTTTTTTATAGGGGTGTAATTCATGTAACATAAAATTAATGATTTTAAGTAAACGATTCAGTGGTACTTGGTACATTCAGTGTGGTGCAACCACCACCTCTGTCTATCTAAAACATTTTCGTCATCCCAGAAGAAAACGCTGTACCTGTTAGGCGGTCCATCCCAGAGGGCAGTGATTTTTTTTGTCTTTTTTATGCAACATTTGTTATTTTCCAGTTATAAAACTAACATAGACTGGTCATGTTAAAATACTGAAGATACAGAGCTACAAGAAAGTATCCACTTTTATCTTAATTTTACAATGAAAACCACTAGTACCTTCAGTTCTTCTGAATGTTGCATTTACTCTTTGAGTGTGGCCTAGAGGCAGACCAGGGCACTGCAACATCAGTCGGCACTTAACAGCATTTACAGCACGCCTCCGCTGTGCTGAGTGCTGCTGTGCATTCTCTCCAACTTAATCCTCGCAGCAATCCTGTGAAGTAAATTACATTGTTACCCTCATTTTACAGATGAGATAATGGAGCCCAGAGAAATTAAATAATTTCTTTAAGGTTTTTCTGAAGTCAGTGAGTGGTAGAGGCAGATTGTATTCCCTCCGCTTTTTTTTTAAATATATATTTTTATTTATTTGGCTGTGTAGGGTCTTAGTTGCAACATGAGAACTCATGTTGAGACAGGTAGGATCTTAGTTCCCCAACCAGGGATCAAACCCAGGCCCTGTGCATTGGGACTGCAGAGTCCTAGCCACTGGACCACCAGGGAAGTCCCCCCTCCACTTGAAAAAAAGATATTTTCTTGGCCACACTGCACAGTATGTGGAATCTTAGATCTTCAACCAGGGATTGAACCCATGCCCCTTGCAGTCTTAACCACCGGACTGCCAGGGAAGTCCCCAGATTGGACCCTAAGGGGTAATACTATGCTATGGCCTTCCCTAGAGAGAATATAGCATCTAGACATTCTGTGCTGTGTTTATTCACTTACTTAACAAATAAGTACAGATTTCCTATTGTGTGTCAGGCCCTGTGTTAGGGCTACAGTGGTAAACAGCACAGCTTAGACCCTTGCCAGCCTGGAATATGCTCTAGTGGGAAGCTGGAACCAGGAATAATGGGAAGATGTTAACAGAGGTGGTGGGTGGGGACTGGAGGCTGTGATTAAGACAAGGGTAGAGAAAATCGTCCATGGCGCGATCCAGGTGGAGGTAGATCTGAATCAAGCTCTCACTTTTAAAAAAATTAAAACATCTCCTTTGTGGTTTATCACAGGCTATTGAGTATAGTTCCCTGTGCTCAGCTCTGCTGTCTTTTGTCTAGCCTAGGGTTGTTGCTACTAATCCCAGAGCCTTTACCAGAGCTTCCGTCTGTTTCTATAGCTGGCCAGACATGAGTATGCCATGCCACCCCACTGAAAAGGGGGCATCTTCCATTTGGAAGCTCCTTGGAAGAGTTCCTTGAGGATAATGTGGGTCTTGAGGATGATGCGGTACTTCCAACCCCCAGAACCTAGCATTGCTTGGAAAGCCTTTCACTCAGATGTAAATGGACAGCTGAACTCGGTGAGTTGGGCGAAGTCAAAGAAATTGACCATGGAGCTAAAAACGACCCGTCTAAAAGAATTTGTTTTGTGGATCATCTCTACGTAGAAACATTTCTCTTTCCTGCTAGAGGAGCTGCAGGCAGCGCTGTGAGGCCGTATGTCAGAGGCACCACTGGTAGTTCGAAGACATGGGAGGAGAATTCCTGACCTCTCAAGTAATGGAGCTCTTGAGGACACTGGAGTGGAAGAAAATGATCTTTGCGCTGACCAAATGCGCTCAGTGTGTTAGTGAAGCCAATCCTGTGACTTCAGTGGTCTTAAGAAACCGTTTGATTGAGAAACAGTTGTTTTTCACATGAAACTTGATTGGCACATGCATGGGTAAACACAAAAATGTACAGTCCTTTGAGGATAGGATGAAAGGTAATTTTCTGAACTAGCTGGGTTGAGGGGAGCAGGTTTACTAGAACTTTCTGGCAGTAGGGATTTGCTGTTGGAAGGGAACCTCCTTTGATTTGGGACTTTAACAATGGACTGGCTCCTGATCTGTTTGACATTGTTTAAGTAAAATTTTATCGGAAAATTAGGGCATGGACTTAAATCTTTGCCTGGAGCTTTTTTCAACATGATGAAAATGGCTCTGGATTTTTCAGAGAAGAGCGTCCTCACTTTTCACTTCTCCTTTCCTTCCTACAGAAGATGGAAAATGATACCTAAATTTATACTTATGTTGGTCTTACACCATTAGATTAGTGCCAGATACTAGATGAAGCTTGATACATATTGATTGGTCAATAGAGAAAAAACACAGCCTAAAAGTTGAGAATTAGGTTTTACTTGGTGACTTTACTGAGAAGTATAGCCTAGGGTAGCCTCTCAGATAGCCCACTCCAGTACTCTTGCCCGGCAAATCTCATGGACAGAGGAGCCTGGTGGGCTGCCGTCTCTGGGGTTGCACAGAGTCGGACACAACTGAAGTGACTTAGCAGCAGCAGCAGCAGCCTCTCAGATAGCTCGGAGGAACTGTTTCAAGGCGTTGAAGGAGAAACCAGGATACAAGGGAGTTTTTGCTGGGGGTTCTAGTCCAACATCAAAAGATCACTGCTAATCACAAAGAACAGAAATCTCAAGTTAATGATTTCAGTGCTTTTCTTTGAGAAGATGCAAGAATCTGGGCTCATTGAAATTATTCCTTTGATATACAGCTTTACTATCTAGAGTCTGTATTCTGTTTTCCTCCATCCTGAACCCCCTCAGGGTGAACCATGGCAGGAGGGGTGGGGTGGCTGCAGTGACTGATGGCTGGATGGAGGCAACATTAGTTGTTTACCAGAATGGCAGGCATCATTCTTTGTTTACTGAAATGGCAAGCAGCATATTTTTTGTGTACAGATTAAATAATCAAGTTCTCATTTCCTTCTGAGATAGCGGTTTCAGTTCTGCCAAAATTGAGAATCTGGTTTGGTTTCTTTGGGTTCTGTCTCTTCATTGGAGCTCAGGCAAAAATGGAATGAAAGCAGGATAAACTAGAGTTGTTGTTCAGTTCCTAAGTTGTGTCTGACTCTGTGACCTCATGGACTGCAGCATTCCTAGCTTCCCTGTCCTTCACTGTCTTCCAGAGTTTGCTCAAATTCCCGTCTTGAGTTGTTGATGCTATCTAACTATCTTATTGGCTGTGGGCCTCTTCTTTTGCTTTCAGTCTTTCCCAGCATCAGGATCTTTTCCAGTGAGTTGACCCTTTGCATCAGGTGGCCAAAGTTTTGGAGCTTCAGCATTCGTCCTTCCAGTGAATACTCAGGGTTGATTTCCTTTAGGATTGACTGGTTTGATCTCCTTGCAGTCCAGGGGACTCTCAAGAGTCTTCTCCAGCACAGACCCTCACATAAATGTAATTAGTGGGAACTTAACTTTGGGGATAATTTATCAATTTTGAGTAATTTTAGAATCTCAGTGGAGAGGTATAAAAACATCTTTGTTGTCCAAGGATGGGATTTACCATGAGCGCTGTCGGGGGTGGAGCGGTCATGCTTCCCTTAGCCCTTTCATTACTTTGGGAAAGGACCTGATTTTTGTCCTCAGCTATAACAGCTTAGAGGACTGTGTGTTTGTAATTGGTGCAGATCAGATCCTCTGCACTCAGAGCGACCAGAACGGAGAGGACCTCAGTCCTGAGTTTCTTTCCTTTGGAGTATATTCCGGTGTCTTTAACTTTACTGCCTCTGCTCTGTTGAACTTTCCTCCTTCAAAGGCTTTTTACTTCAATATCTGTCCCATCTCTTGCTTTTTCCTCCCTCAGCCGCCTCAGGGCAAGGCCCACATGGTCATTCTTCCTGGAATAATTCTCTGAGGGCCAAGAAGGAATCTCTCGGAGACTGTCATCTTTCCCCTTGCCTGCTTGGGTCAGAAGTTGGCTTTTTCACTGTTGTAAACTGCTCTGAACTCTGAGCTGAAACAATGTAGATCGTTGAGTACTATAACATTTCATTCTAGAAACTCTCCTTGGAACTTTACCCCAAATGAAAAGCTTTGTGGGTGAGACAGTGATAGAGGGGTGTGTTGTTTGGTTTCTTCAAGATGGGTATGGTGATAGTCAAAGTCGCTCAGTCATGTCCGACTCTTTGCGACCCCATGGACTATAGAGTCCATGGCATTCTCCAAGCCAGAGTACTGGAGTAGGCAGCCTTTCCCTTCTCCAGGGGATCTTCCCAACCCAGGGATCCAACCCAGGTCTCCTGCATTGCAGGTAGATTCTTTGCCAGCTGAGCCACAAGGGAAGACCAAGCTATAAAGTCAGTATCAATAATACTATGTTGTTTTGCTTAGGGGGAGTGGAAAGGAGTTACCAGGAGCAAGCAGTGAGTTCTTTTCATTTTCAGATAGAATTAGTTTAGATTTTTCACCTCATCACTGCCTCAGTCCCTGGATGAACAGACTCTGAGCCACAAGCAGGCGCAAGCCCAGGAGCTGCTGCTGTGCCCCTGGATGTGTTCCCAGCGGCCTCGTCTTTACTAAATAATGGCTGGTATTCATCAAGCGCTTGCTGTGTGCCAGGCGTTGTACTGTGCCCTTTGCGTGCCTTATCGCCTTTAGTCCTCTCAGTAGCCCTATGGATTGTAGAATCTCTTACCATCTCACTTCCCTGAGGTTTCAGGAGTTAAGTAGCTTTTCCAGGGCTATACTGGGAGTTGAATTTGGGTGTTTCTGACCTGCCTGAGGTCCATGTGAGCAGGAGGAGGACTGAAGGCAGAGGCTGGGGAGGAGCACCTTTGGCGTGTTGCTCCTGTTTTTGTGTTGGGTCAGGGCCGAGGACCATTCCCAGCATGTCAAGTTGGGTGGGGAGACCAGTTGGCAGGGCTCAGAGTCAGATAGCTTATTTCAGCCCAGGAATGGAGCAGAGTGGGAACAGGCAGATGGTGAACAGAAAGAACAAGTAGAGCAGCAGCCTTGTTCTCCCGGGCCCCAGCCTTTCTTCATCAGGGGGATCTTCTTATCTTTCTTATGTTTTCTTGACCTTCTCTTCTGCCGACTGAGGGCTTCCCAGGTGGCTCAGACGGTAAAGAATCTGCCTGCAGTGGGGGAGACCTGAGTTCGATCCCTAGGTCAGGAGGATCCCCTGGAGAAGGGAGTGACAACTCACTTCAGTATTCTTGTCTGGAGAATCCCATGGACAGAGAAGCCTGGCGAGCTACAGTCCATGGGGTCGCAAAGAGTTGGACTCAGAGACTAACACTTTCAGTTCACTCTCTTCTGACTGAAAAACCGGTCTTGCTACTTACTCCCTAGGCTGTTGTCTCCTTCCTGGCTCTCGGGAAACTGCCCACAGGTTAAGGATGAATTGAGTAGTATAACAGGGAGCAAAATAATGCGAAAGGCAGAAGAAGGAAAAACGAAGCATAGTTTCAGTTTGCCAGGCATTTTCTCGTTTATCTGTTGATTTGATTAGCAACCAGTACCCAGTCAGGGGAGGCAAAGATGGTTATATCCTCATTTTACATGTGGAAAAAGGCAGTCAGTGCATACTGAATGATTATCCAGGGCTCCTTGGTAGAAAAACCTGCCTGAGCTTTGAGAGCCTCCTAGAATTCTTTGCGCCAAACTCATCCACATATGCACACGTGAACTTGTGTGTTTAACATACTCCGGCACACCTGGTGCTGAAATCATATCCCCAAATGCTGACTCCAGTGACATACTTATATATATATGTTATGCACATCATTTGGTGGGTACTTCATCGGTATAAATCTTGAGACATTTAACATCTTCTACAGGCCCCTTTTCAGGTGCCCACTCTTGAGTGTCCTGGATACCCGTTGTGGTTTTTTTTGGATAATGGGTTCATGATTGAGTTCATTTCCAGGGGGGAAAGCCCCTGGGCCTCGTCTTCTTCCTCCAGACTGTTTGATGACTCTTGCAGCTGGCCTCTCTGACCTTATCTGACTCCTTGCCGGTAGAGGTTTATGGAGCTTTTGTTTTGTTTTCTTGTGGCCAGCTTAGCAGCTTGGAACGATACTGGCAGAGTGACATGGGTCCAAAGTGGGCTGTTCTGTGTAACTTCTTCTTCCTCTCAGTTGCCTGGGAGATCATTGAGCCCAGTTATCAAATGCTGCTGCTGTGTTCAGCCCTGTGGACAATCCAGGGTGGAGAAAAGTGATCAAAGTTCCTAGCAAGGTGCACTGCTTCATTCATTCGGTAACTCGATATTGAACTCCTCTCCTGGGCCAGGCCGTATCCCGAGTACTGGGGGTATAAGGGCAGACTCGATTCTGCCCTCATGCATCTAGGGAAGGGCACTGTCAGTGCAGTGGGCATTCAGTAAATAAAATATTGTCATTAAGGCTATTCCTGTAATAATCGTAGTGATGTTATTAATGGAATAGTGAGTGCTTTACTATCTTGATGAGATTATGGGAAATGAAGACATCATATTATCACACCCAGTGGTCTGGCTCCCTGTAACTTCTCCTTATCAAACCAGCAGACTCTTGAGAGTCAGGAGTGTGTTTTTTATTGTTGTTGTTTGTTTGTCTCCTGGCTGGAGGATAAAAGTTGTAAAGGTTCATCACTCCTTTAGCTGGAGTAGAACACCAGGTGTTTGAATTAGGAGCTTTGACCCTGGGGATTTGTATTCTGAGAGTTACAGGCCCTGAGCATCTTCCTGGAACTCCAGTCTGGGATCTGTCTCATTGACACCAGCTCCCTTCCTTCCTGGCCTGACTTTTTTTTTATTTTGTCGCAGCACGCAAGTTTTCTCTGTTTGTGGCATGAGTGTCTCTTACCGTGGAGCGTGGGCTCTGGAGCTCACAGGCTTAGTAGTTGTGGCGCTTGGGCTCAGTTGCCCTGTGGCACATGGGATCTTAGTTCCTTGTTTAGGAACCTGCATCAGCTTCATTGGAAGGCGGATTCTTAACCACTGGACCACCGGGGAAGTCTCATGGCCTGACTTCTTATAAGGATTGCAGTGTTTTTAAACTGTAAACAGAGGAATTATGGATAGATGGAGTTTGACTGGTAAATTGTTCTTTTTTTAAAAATAGGCTTACTTAGATGTAAGTCACATAGCATGTATTTATCATCCTTTTAAAATATACAACTCAGTGCTTTCAGTATATTCATAAAGTTGTACAGCCCTTAGTACTGTCTAAGTCCTTAGCATTTTCATCAACCCAAACAGGAACCCTGTACCCACTAGCAGTCACTTCGTATTTCCTCCTTCCCTTCACCCCTAGCAGCCACTGATATATATTCTGTCTCTATCAGCTGACCTATTGTGGACATTTCATATAAAAGGAATTATATAATATGTAACATTTTGTGTCTGGCTTCTTTCACTTAATATAATGTTTTCAAGGTTCATCCGTCTTGTAGCATATATTAGTACTTTTTATAGTTGAATAATATTCAGTCATTGTATAAATATACCACATTTTGTATATTCACTTATCAGTTGATGGACGCGTGGGTTGTTTCCATCTTTGACGGTTATCAATAATGCTGCTGTGAAGATTCATGTTCAAGTTCTGTATGGATGTATGTTTTTAATTCTTTTGGTTTATACCTAGGAGTAGAGCTCCTGAGACATATGGTAACTATGTTTCACTTTCTGAGAAACTGCCATGCTGTTTTCTAGAGTGGTTGTGCATTTTACATTCTCATCATTAGTGTTTGAGCGTTGAAATTTCGCAGTACTCTCACCAGAACTTGCCATTATCTTTTTGATCATAGCCATCTTAGTGGGTGTGAGGGATATCTTATTGTGGTTGGTTTGCATTTCCCTGATGACTATGGTGTTGAGCATCTTTTCATGTGCTTATTGATAATTTATGTCTTTTTTGGAGAAATGTCTGTTCAAATTTTTTGCTTAATATTTAATTAGGTTATTTTTTCTTACTGAGCTGTAAGAATTATTTACATATTCTGGACCATTAGTCCCTTATTAGAAATGTGGTTTGCAAATATTTTCCCCTGTTCTTTGGATTGTCTTTTCATCTAATGGTATCCTTTGCAGAATAAAAGTTTTTAATTTTGATGAAGTCCATTTTATCCATTTTTTTCTTTTGTTGTATTGCTTTTAGTGTCATATATAAGAAGACATTGCCTAATCCATGGTTGCAAAATTTCCTCCTGTGCCTTCTTTTAAGAGCTTATAGTTTTAACATTTTTATGACCATTAAGTTCTTATATACTGACTGAGGCTTTCAAAGTTCCTGTTAGCTGTTTGCTAGGGCTAAGTGTCAGAGAAGGCAATGGCACCCCACCCCAGTACTCTTGCCTGGAAAATCCCATGGACGGAGGAGCCTGGTGGGCTGCTGTCCATGGGGTCGCTAAGAGTCAGACACGACTGAGCAACTTCACTTTCACTTTTCACTTAAATGCATTGGAGAAGGAAATGGCAGCCCACTCCAGTGTTCTTGCCTGGAGAATCCCAGGGACAGGGGAGCCTGGTGGGCTGCCATCTGTGGGGTCGCACAGAGTCAGACACGACTGAAGCAGTTTAGCAGCAGCAGCAGGGGTAGGTGTTGGGTGAGAGGCTATTATCCTGGGACTTCTTTTCCTTGTCACATTGACAAGTCAGTTGAGGAGCCCTGGCAAGCACTTAATTCTTGGCAGGTGTTTCTAGCTATTTTGTGGTTTTCGTATTTCATTGTCTTTCCCCTCCCTCCCCCCTTTTTTGGGAAGGTAACGAATGAAGAGGACTTCATTAGGAAATTGGACTGCAAACCTGATCAGCATCTGAAAGTGGTTTCCATTTTTGGAAATACTGGGGATGGGAAGTCTCATACCCTCAACCACACTTTCTTCTATGGCCGAGAAGTCTTCAAAACCTCCCCTGCCCAGGAGTCCTGCACTGTGGGAGTGTGGGCAGCATATGACCCAGTCCACAAAGTAGCCGTGATAGACACGGAAGGGCTCTTGGGAGCTACAGTGAATCTAAGCCAGAGAACACGGCTGCTGCTTAAGGTCCTGGCCATCTCAGACCTCGTCATCTATCGAACTCATGCAGACCGACTGCACAATGACCTCTTCAAGTTCCTTGGGGATGCCTCAGAAGCTTATCTGAAACATTTCACTAAGGAGCTCAAAGCTACCACTGCCCGCTGTGGCCTGGACGTCCCCTTGTCCACCTTGGGCCCTGCTGTTATCATTTTCCATGAGACTGTGCACACCCAGCTGCTGGGCTCTGGTAAGTAGATGGGGTTTGGTTGTCACATGTTGACCTTTCTGGGTTCCCTGGGCTGCAGTAGTGACTTGGCGTTGGTAGATTGCCCAGAAAAATTTCTGCCTGGGCAAGACATAAGGAAATGTTTCAAGAAGGATGGCGTGATCAACCATGTCAGAATCTGCTCATGGGCAGGATGAAGACTGAGAATTGCTGATTGGCCTTCGTGATATAGAGGTCCTTGGTGATCTGGGTAAGACCGCTTCCCAAGGATGGTGGGCCTGATCAGAGTGGGATCAAGAAAAGAGAAGGAAAAAACTTAAGGTAGTATATTGATCTCTTTCACAGAGTTCTATAAAGGGAAGCAGATAAGTGACAGCAGGAGGCTAATGTGGGATTTCAAGGAGTTTTCCCTTTCTTGAAATTTAAGACGTGAGGCATTGCAGATACTTGTGTATCGGTGGGAATGATTCACTAGAGCAGGAGTGACGCACAGATGGAGGGCTGACCTTAGGAGCGTGGACGGCTCATCTGTGACAATAGGAGAGAAGGGAGGTTATATGGACACGATTACGGGTAAGTAGGTAGACGTGGTGGAAGTTGTCTTATTGTTTCTGTTTTCTTAGAGAAATGGGAAGCAAGAACATCGCCCGAGTGGGAGGGTGAGGAGGCAGGTGCGATGGTGATTAGATGCAGGTGGGGGCAACAGGGTTGGCTCCGAAAGCAGTTTCATTATGAACGTTCATTCAGTTTACAAACTATTAAGTGCACAAGGTCACATGCTGACTATCAGGACCCCAAACTGAAAAAAAAAAAAACAATTCCCACCCTCAAATAGCTGATAGTCTAGTTGGAGAGGCCACATGTGTTGCGTTCTGTGGTGGGTGTCGCTCCTGGAGCCGTGAGTGTGCAGAAGAGGGACACTGTACATGTCCTTGTGGGATCTAGGAAAGAGGAGGTGACATTGAACTTTAGAGACTGGCTAAATAGAGGAGGGGAGGAAGGATGGTCTAGGAAGATGAACCTGTAGTGGTTTGAAGGAGCTTGTTGTGTCCAAGGAACTGTAGGTATTTGTACACTGAGTTCCTGGATTCTGTTCCTGCCCATTTCAATGTATCCTCCTCAAAGGATGGGGAGTGATGTTTTTTAAAAGCTTATTCTTTAGGTCATGTCATACTCCTGCTTCCAACCTGTCAGTGGCTTTCCATTACATCAGGATACAATCTAAACTCCTAATTATAGTGTCCTCACTCCTGCCTCTGTCTCTGATCTCTGCTTACCCGTTTCACTCCCTCCACTAGCTATACCAGACTTTTCTCAGTTCCCATCTTTGAACATGCTACTCTGTCTACCTGGCACACACCTTCCTCCAGCCAGCCATCCTCTTTCAGATTCAGCTCAACTCTCAGGCCTTCGGAGCTTTTGCCAAGTGTCTCCTTTAAAATGGTCCTTCCTGCACCCTGGTGGTCCCGTCTTGTTAGATCACCCTGTTCATGTTCATCAGGGCAGCTGCCGCTCTCCAAATCATCCTGTTTGTTTGCTTACTGGTTTTTGATCTTTTCCCCTTGGAATGGAAACTCCAGGAAGGCAGGAACCTTGCCTGTCTTATTCACTGTTGCCTTTGAAGAGCCTGAGTGAGTGCTTGGCATACAGGAGGCTGTCGTCAGATACTTGCTAAATGAAGAGGCTCAGTGTGTCTGAGGCTTAGATTGTGTGGGAGGGAATAGTGGACACACTCAGAGATCAGGTCATGCATGGATGGCCTTGATTTAGGTCTCAAGTATGACAAGATCCCTTGAAGGATTTTAAGTAGGGAGTTAATCTGATCAGATCTGTATTTTCAAAAAGATCCCCCACAGCCTGTTGCAGGATGAACTAGAGAGGCACGTGAAGAGGCAGGGAGGTGGCCAGGAGCTTATCACAGTACTAGATGAGGAGTGATGGGGCCTGAGCCAGGGCAGGGCAGCAGGCACGGAGTGGACACACTGGGATTGTATTAAGGAGTTAGAATCTGAAGGATCTGGGTCTAGGATACCTCCTGTGATTAGCATTTTTATGCCACTTTGGATCTTCACAGCTTTGGTGAGGGGAAGGTCTAATTTCCTGTTCAGGGTTTTGAAATAACTAGCCTTTCAAAGTAACTTTTTTTTCCCATAGGCTTTACTTAAAAAAAAAAAATCTTACTTATTTTTGGCTGTGATGCGTCTTTGCTGCTGCATGGGCTTCTCTCTAGATGCAGCTTGTGGGGGCTACTCTCTAGTTGCAGTGTGCAGGCTGCTCACTGCAGTGGCTTCTCTTCTTTCGGAGCACAGGCTCTAGGGCGTGAGGGCCTCAGTGGCTGCGGCTCACGGGCTCCAGAGCACAGGCTCAGTAGTTGTGGTGCATAGGCTCAGGCACTCTGCAGCATGTGGGATCTTCCCGGAACAGGAATCGAACCTATATCTCCTGCGTTGGCAGACGAATTCTTCACCACTAAGCTATCAGGGAAACACCCCCCCTCCTTTTTTTTCTTTTGCTTTATACCTTGCTCTGTGCTAGGTGCCTGTTTGTTTGTTTGTTTAAAATAAAAGCTGAATAACAAAAATAACATTGTTTTCCTTAAATTTTTAAACATTTTAATTTTTTTGCCTGTGTCACACAGCATATGGAATCTTAGTTCCCTGACCAGGGATTGAACCTGTACCCTCTCCAGTGAAAGTGCAGAGTTTTAACCACTGGCCCACCAGGAAAGTCCCAACATTTTCTTAAAAATAAGTGCAGACTTAATGTATCTTTGTTACTCAGCTCAATCAACAGCAGCTATATTTTACAAACGAAGAAACTGAACTCAGAGAGCTTAGGTTATGTAACCAAGGAGGTTCCAGCTAGTAGGCTGCAAAATTGGGATTCTGAATCCAGAGTTGTTTCTGGATCCAGAACTTTGGCTACTTCTCTTTGATGACTCTACCTTTAAATTGAGCTAAAGCCATATTTCCAGTGTTTAATTGGAATGATTTTGTTGTTAAAATATTAAAGGAAATTATGCTGTATGACTCAGGGAATTCAAACCGGGGCTTGGTCACAACCTAAAGGGGTGGGATGGGGAGGGAGGTAGGAGGAAATGTTCAAGTGGGAGGGGACATAGGTAAACCTATGGCTGATTCATGTTGATGTTTGGTAGAAATTAACACAATCCTTCAATTTAAAAAAATGCATTTTAAAAGCAACATAATCCTTTGTCAGCACAGAATCTAGTTTCTAAAGAATAAAATAATTTAGGTTTTAAAAAAAAATATTAAAGGAAATTAAACCCAAAAGTCCTTCCAAGTTTTATCTTCAAAATGATTATTGAATCTGTTTATACTGCCACTCCCTAAATTTCTGGATAAATGTTGGAGAAACTACGGGAAGGCTGATAGCCTCACATGTTGGCAGTTGTCTGCAACTTCAGCAGCATAAGACCAGCACTTCCAGAGCAGCTATTTGTTTTAAATGCTCACTAGAGGTGACTGGTGAAATCCATCCATAGGATGGAGGACTATGTAGCTGTTAAAAAGAAGGAGATGTCTTCTCACAGTGTATCAAGTGTACAAGGACACATGCTTACTGTGTTATTAAGTGATGAAAGCAAGTTGCAGGTATGTGTTGGGAATTATGTAGGAAAGAAATCTGAAAGGGTAATCACTGGACTATAGTTCCCTTTGAAGAGTAGGAGGAAATAGAGGACCAGCGTTTCTTTCCTTTTATGCTTTGACATGTTTGGATTTTTTACAATGAGCACATTAAAAAACAAAAAGACACTTTTAGTTAAGAATCCATCTTGTAATGCAGGGGACTCCAGTTCGATCTCTGGTTGGGCAACTGAAACCCCCACTTGCTGTGGAGCAACTAAGCCCTCGTGCTGCAGCTAGAGAGCCGGTGAGCCACAGTGGAGATCCCTCGTGACGCAGCTTAGACCTGCTGCAGCCATTAAATTAATAAATATTAAAAGTTAAATAAATGACTGATTCTTTTTTTTTTTTTTAAAAGGTACTTCCTTGAAGTGTAACACACATACCAAAAAGTGCACGTTATATCAAAAGTGTATACCTGAGCCCTTTCACAAGCTGAGGGTACCTGTGACTTCAATACCAGGCCATGATCCACCAGCCCCCACTTCACAGAAAGCCCTGCTCGTGCTTCCTTCTAGGCAGTTCCTTCCGTCCTGACTTCCAACAGCATAGAGCAGTTCTGCCTGTTTATGTACTTTATATTTACAGAGTCGCACCACACATTCCTTTCATAATGAAAGACAGGAGACTTTTTTTTTAAAGAAAGGCCCCTGTTCACACACCTGTTTCCGCTTGTCCAGATCACCCCTCCGAGGTGCCGGAGAAGCTTATCCAGGACCGGTTCCGGAAGCTGGGCCGCTTCCCGGAAGCCTTCAGTTCCATTCACTACAAGGGGACGAGGACCTACAACCCTCCCACTGACTTTTCTGGGCTTCGGCGTGCTCTGGAGCAGCAGCTGGAGAACAATACCACCCGTTCTCCCCGGCACCCGGGCGTCATCTTCAAAGCCCTGAAGGTCAGTTGGTTTCTGGCCTGAGTGCTTCTCACTGGGGCACCAGTGGGTGGTGAGGACACTCAGTTCTCCAGCTTCTGTCAGTGCTGGTGATTAGAAACCTGGGCCGGAAAGAGAGGGTCTGTGAAAGGAGGGCATGAGTGGAGTGTGTTACCTGTTGAATGGCGTCCTCTTGCCAGGAACAGGAATCTCGGATGATAATTAAAAGGTCCTCATCTTGGAGAAAAACCTTATTCTACCATTCTTTATAATAAAGACATCAACTCAGTTCCTCTCAAGACTGCTTCCATTTTAAGGTTTACTTTGTATACACCTCTGTGTTACCATGCCTGCAGGCGGAGGACAGAGGCGCAGGAAGGGAACAGGGTCTTTGGAGCAGTGCTGCAAGTATGGGATTTGGAGAAAGGACAGTGTTGACATGAAGACTTGAGCTAGGGATTTGAGGGTGCCCTGAGGGTTAGGGCATAGAGGCCGAGACCGGAAGAGATAGGAAAAGCGGTTTGCATAAAGCTAGGCCGGCCCTGGTTGACCCAGGAACAGACTTTGGGCATATGCTGATTTGCTTCATCCATGGAGTCTAAAAGGTTTGCAGTGGGACACAATGTGAGCAATTTCTGCCTCTGGGTAAACTGTATATGGAAGTTCATTATACTATTCTTGCAACTTTTCTACAGGTTTGAAATTACAACAAAATGAAAAGTTGAAAAAAAAACAAGAGGAGGGAATGAAAAGTTACTACTCAGACAAGTTTATGGTTTTTGCATAGTGGTTACTAAAGGCTATGTTTAGTAACCTCACAAAATTCATATCTTGAAATACTTTAATGCCCAATTAGTATACATGTACTAGTAATATACATATCCAGGGGTTTGGGAGGTGATTGGGTCATCAGAATGGAACCCTCTTGAGTGACTTTAGCACCCTTACAAATGGAGCCTCAGAAAGCTCCCTAGCCCCTTCCACCAAGTGAGGACACTGAGAAGTTACCATCTGTCAACCAGAAGGCAGACCCTCGCTTGGAGGCTGCCATGCTGCATGCTCATCTTGGATTTTCCAGCCTTCAGGACTGTGGGGAATAAGTTTCTGTCGTTTATAAGCTTCCTAGTCTGTGGCATCTCATAGTATCCTGATTGGACTAGAAAAACTTGGGACTCTGGAGTCAGACAGACTTGTGTTGGGATCCCAGTTCTGCCATTTACCTGTTGCTTGGTCTTAGGAAATTAGTTTGTTCGTTCCTCCATTCAACAAATAAATGAGTGGATCTCCGTGTTAGAGTTTGAGGTGCTGGAAATAACCGTGGAGAATTAAGATAGACAGCAATCTTTGCCCTTATAGTATCCTTCTTCAGGAGCTTCCCAGGTGACTCCACTGTAAAGAATCTGCCTACCAGTGCAGAAGATAACAAGTTCAATCTCTGGGTTGGGAAGATCCCCTGGAGGAGGAAACGACAACCCATTCCGGTATTCTTGCCTGGAAAATCCCAGAGAGAGGAGTCTGGTAGGCTAGAGTCCATGGGGTCACAAAGAGTCGGACATGACTGACCACACATGTCCTTGTAATGGCTTGGAGATAGTCAGGTGGAAGATTACACCCAAATATTGTGAGCATTCTTAAGTGGAGGCTGAATCCATACTATGTTATATAAAGGGCTGTAAAATCTGATCCTTAAGACTACTGACAACTAGGCCAATGGCTGCATTATAGAGTTCCTTAGGTTTTCTCAGAGTTGACCTAGCTTCTTGTTTACAGAAGCCCTTCAGGGACACCAGGTGCCATGAGCAGTGAGCCGTGCTCAGGGGTTCTACCTTGCATCTTGGATGTCCTCCTCCAGGCCTGTTGGTCAGGTCCTTTTCTGCTGTTACTGTTGTTACTTTTGAGAAAAAGAGTTACACTGTGTTTTTATGAGGTGATATGATTGATGAAACTTTCTGTGGTTAAAACGAGCCTGGTCAGCTGGAATTTTGAGGACTCTTGGTAACTGTTGGCCTCAAGAGTTTACCTGGATCTTGTATTTCCTGTTCTCTGAGGCAGGGTCTGTGCTGTACGGAGGTGTGGGCCCACGGTTCTGTCCACGGGATGGAGTTACCTGTTTAAGCTTGTGTTTTGGGCTCTCCTCAGGGAACTCTGGGGTCTTGCAACTTAGTCAGATCCTTGAAAAAATTGTTTTGTCTTTTTCTGGTTGTTTTTAACCTTCTTTAAATTAGAAGTTGTTCATTCTCTGATAATCATGCTTATAGAAAGCTACCTTTAAGGTCTGCATTAGGCAAACTGACCTAGGAGAGGTTTATTGCTGTTAAAATACTCTTAACAGAAGTCTTCATAGTTCATAACAGTGTATAATATAATGGCCATTTATTTTTGTCCGCTTATTTTTTGTTTTATGTTGTTGTATTTTTTTTTTTTTAAGTGGCCTTGCATTCTTTTTGGAACAAAAGAGTGGGGATGGTCATAAACAGATAAATTATCAGTGCCAAAATAGCTTGACTTTCTGTTTCTCCCATTTTTTTCTTTCTCTACTGGTATTTATTCTTTACCTTGTCCAGTTCCTTACTGACTCCCTGAAGAAACACTTTAAGAAGGCTTGGGATATATTCTAGTATGATTTATATGATTTTGTTTCCTCTGTGATTTTCTCTTTATTTTACATGAGATACACAGAATATTGTTAGAAAAAAATGTATAAACCTTTTGGGAAAATTGAAAGGCACTGTGTGCACTGTGAGGCAAGACTGTGATGGCCAAATAAAGAAATCTCAACCCTCTAGTAAGACCACACCACCATGCAAAGGTGAACACTGACAGGTTTGGCAATAAAATATCAAAAAGGATATGAAGCCCTGTAAACTCTTACAAACTTCTGGTTGAGGTAAAATTAGTACAGCCACTTTTAAATGCAGTAGTATAAAGAAATGCATGATACATATTCCAACCATGTCATTTCTAGAAATTGGCCTTAAAGCAACTCTTCCACAGGAACACAGAGACCTATATGAGGATGTTAATGGCAACATCCTGGTAATAGCAAAGAAAAAAGCAAACTAAGTGTGCAAAAAATAGATAAATGGGGCATTATGTGATTCTTTGCTACTTATTTTAAAAAGAGAATGGGGTTGTGATGTATCTATGTGCACTTATATACTTTGCTTTTTTTTATGGAGTGTTGAAGCCTAGCATTTTTTCCATGCTATTAAATATCCTATAAAACCATGTTTTTTTTTAAATAGCTGCATGCTTTTTCATTTATATGGATGGATCATTTTTTATATGTAGTAGTTCTGCCCTTATTTTAATAGTACTTCCATTTTTCCTTATGTTTTCTGAGTACCTAAATATATTGCCCACATTCTGCCTGCTTCCTCGGGTAAATTGCAGCTCCCAGTGCTGCTGGCCACCCTGTCTGTGGAGTGTTTACTGATGTCATGTTCTGTGCTCTGCACTGACGTGTATTCATTAATTTTATCCTCATACCAACTCTGAGGTTGAGAAACAGAGGCACAGAGAGGTACGCTAATTTGCCGGAGATGACTTGTCTAGTGAGTGGTGGAGAATTAGCTGTTTTAACATTCACTTATTTATTTGGCTGGGCCAGGTCTTAGTTTGCAGCCTGGCACTCGGGATCTTTGGTCTTTGGTGTGGCACGTGGGATTTTTTTTAGTGCAGCATGTGGGATCTAGTTCCCGACGAGGGATTGAACCCAGGCCCCCTGCATGGGGAGCGCAGAGTCTCAGTCAGTGGACCACCAGGGAAGTTCCAGTGTTGGGGAATTTGAACCTGATAGTCTGCCTCCCAAGTCTGTGCGTTTAAATCCTAGGGTGTATTCCTTCTCAATAGTTACTCGACTTTTAAGGTCAGAAGATGGGTCGTCTTTAAAGGTTCCTGATGCATACTGCCAGTTGCCTTTAGAAAGGACATTCTTATAAGTTGTATATGAGTGTTTGGTTACTTTAAAAAGTTATTTTTTTTAATTGCAAAAGCAATATGTGTTTGTAATAAACAATTGAAATAGTACAGATTCAAATAGTACAATTCCAATAGTAAGGTATGATTTAAGTCCCTTTTACTCCTGTCCCCCTGACTGTATGATAACTGTTATAATACTTTCTGACATACGCTTCCAGAAATTTTTGGTGCTTCTTCAGTGCATACAGAAATATATGTATGTAATGTTTGTATACATTTTCTCCCTAAATATGTCAGATCACAGAGAAGTTAAATCTTTTTTTCCTTCCTCATATTCTTTTCATGTTCATTATTGAACAGGAAATGTGATTAATGAGCAGGATTGAGGAGTTGTAGAATGTGTGTGTGTGTGTGTATGAGACCTTCAGTCACTTTCTGCTCTAGCAACTTGCCCGTATGTTTCCTATTCATTCTGCTAATCTGGTCGCTCTTCCTGCCATTTAGCCTCCTTGTGGTCCAAGCCCCAGTTCCTTTCCTCCAGGGGAATTTTTCTCACTTTTTAACCTCTCACTTGTTTGCTCAGTTTCCACAGTAGCAACAGCTCAGATACCTACCAGCAGAGCACATTCTCACTGATGAAGTAAGTCTGTTTAAAGAAAAGAGATGCTCAGGTCCCTATTGACCAAGGAAATTGAAGATTGAATTAACTGTTGTTGCCTGTATTTACAGTTATGAATAATGGAGAGCACCATTTTAAGGTTGGATTCTTACAGGTTTTATGTAATACCTCCTTTAGCCTCCAATCTCTAAATGTAGGAACTCTGACTCTCTAATTCTATCACATCAGGAAGCACCTGTTAAGTATTTACGAAGTTATTATATGTTTGGGAGGGAGGTGGCATCGTGGATTACATAAGAGTCTCCATTTTGAATTAGAAAATTCACTGCTAGCCTTTGATGACTGGAGTGAAACTTACAGGTTAGATAGTAAGAGCTGTACTGTTGTCAAGGCAGCTAAAGTTCAAGATCATCTAGTCTCCAGGCAGCCTTTTCCAGACTGACCTCAAATGCTTTCCCAAGCTTTCTCAGGAAAGGTCCTTCCCTGCCTCTTATGGCTTTGGGGCCTCAGGAGGGAGAGAGCCCAAGAAACCCTGGAATGATGTGAGACTTGGAATTCTTGAAAGAGATGAAGTATATGGATTAGGTGGTAATGTCCACACTGGAAAGAAACAGGCAGGTTATAGAGGAAGGCAGACAGTGTCTACTTACCCTTGTATCTAAAACACATGAGCATCAAGTTTTTTTTAACAGTTACTGTTATGTTTCTATACTTTTCTTTTGGCTGCATCATCCAGCATGTGGAATCTTAGTTCCCTGACCAGGGGTCAGACCTGTGCCCCCTGTAAGGGGTGTGTGGAATCTTAGCCTTTGGACTGCCAGGGAAGTCCTGTTCCCATACTCTTGATTCATGTAAGTCCTCCTGATGCTTGTCAAGGTCTGATTCATCACGGACTGCTGACTCTTCAGTGAGCTGTGAGAAAAATAAGATGCTTGTGTTACCAGCATTTGAGAGGATGGGTGGCCAGCATCTGAAGAGGTGAGGCTGGTTGGTCTTGGAGTTCTCTTTCTGATGTCATAAGAAGTTACTGTTGCCTTGGCAAACATAAGCCAACAGTTGTCTAGGGCTGGTGACAATGGAGGTTCTATGGGGATTTGTTGCATGGTGATCAGGCTGCAGATTGTTTCATGCTAAGCCTTGAGATACTTAAAAATGTCCTCATTTTTCTGAAGATCTTCCAGAGAAGTGAATCAGGCCACTTGAACAGAAAAAACCTTTTGCTGTCACTATTATTGGGCTGCAATTTTACATTTACTGGGGAGTGGCATGCCTTCTGAATTCAACCCAGGTGTTGGATTCATGCTAAATTTGATATTTTTCCTAAGGAAAAGTATTACTTAGGTTATCCTTTCAGTTACCTTTTTAAAAGAGAAACCGAGGGCTAAAAATGCTCTTCTTTGGGTTTCATTATACATCTTTAGTAGCTTCTGCATTCCTTATTTAGCTCTCTTTTTTTTCTTTCTTATTTTAACACTGCATTTGGTACTTAAGCATCTTTTTGCAGCTAAATATTCACCCACAAATGCAACCAGGCATGAAGACCAGGGAGCTGTCATGGAAAGGAGAGAAGCTCTTATATCCCTTCTGTTGGCTGGATCAGTTGGTGAGGATATCTGAAGGAGAAAATTAGAGAATTCTCAGCATAAAAAATAAAAATATTAATCGTGGCAGCTCACGGTTTCTGAGCTCTCAATCTATGCCAAGTGCTCAATGGAGTAACTTCATTTGATCTTCACAGTGTAATCCATGGAGACCCCTGCTGAGGAAGGTGGTACTAGCCACCCCCATCTTACAGATAAGGAAATTGAGGCACTTGAAGAGCTACCAACTACAGGATGAAATTTTTTGTGGGAGGTCCTCACATTTATGCAAATTTTCCATTTGGTTTCATGCTATACCCAAGTTTATTTTTTATGTCAAAATAACTTCCTGGGACTTCCCTGGGGGTCCAGTGGTTAAGATTCTGTGCTTTCACTGCAAGGGGCATGGGTTCAGTTCCTGGTTGGGGAACTAAGATCCTGTATACCACATGGTGTGGCCAAAAAGTAAAGCAAAAACTTCCTCCCCAAATCTTTTAGTAAATTGACAAATTAGGAAGATGATGCTCTATTTGCCCACCAGCTAGCCCCAGAGGGTTAGGCACACAGCTGTTTGAGAAACACAGCTGTTTGAGAAATACAGAAAGAGTTATCAGTGCTTTGGCCAATCAGTGAGTAGTTAGCCATAAATTAGAGAGGCCTGTGGGCGTGGGATAAGGCCTGGTGCAGAGGCAGGGCCAAGGTGAGGAGGAGAGGATGGGTAGGTTGGGGTGTGCATGGGGCTTGGTGCTGGGGCACTTCATTGCAGAGGTCCTAGTTGAGTACTTGTTAGGACGTGTGCCGGACTGAGAGGAGGATTCAGAGGTAGTGCTTTCCTTTCTTGGTATTTGTCATCTACTCTGGGAGATCAGATACACATATCAGGCTTATAGCTTTGCCTCATCACTTACTACCTGGTTCACATGTTGAGGACAGGAGGTGCTCAGAGAAGGCAGAGTGTGATCTTCCTAGAGTGGTTGGGAAGGCTTCATGGAAAAGGTGAGACCAAGGATAGGTCCTACTCAAAAGTAGGAGAGAGGAGGATGGTGTAGGCTTGACTCTGCTGGATTTGCGTCTTGTTTATTCTCTTTAATATTCACATGTATATTCCTTATAGTCTGTCTCCAAATCTTACTTGTTTTCCCTTAGTTACTTTTTACAAAATTGCTACCAAGAGAAAAGGTCGTATATGTATTAATCTTAGATTTTATTTTTTGGTCCAAGTCAGGGATTGCCACTTGGTCAGCCGTCACTGGCAGGTGGTATTTTATGGGCGTGTTCATTATCTTTCCAGGAGCTGAATTTGAATGCACATGGGTGAGTCCTACACCCTTAGTCTGCCACATTCTTTGCCACTACTTTTGTCTTGAACACCTGACCTGACTCAACATTGAGAGCTTGTGCTTTTGAAAACACTTGGTTTACAACTCAGGGTATTAGACTTCATTGGGAAAAAGGAAAAGGAGTTTTAATAAATAAATGTCCTTAAGCGAAATTCCGTTTAGAACTTGAGAATCTTAGTTTAGAACCTAACCTGCCCCTTTTCCGAATCTCATCTTAAAATTTCTTTCACCTTTTTACTAAAGAAAGTAGCATCTTGTCCTTCTGTTTTAAAGCTACTTTTATATCTCTTCCCCTGAGTAGTGCCTGGCTGCCACAGAAAGAGTCGAGACTTAGGAACTGTGAATATTTAATAATTTTTAAAGCCTAGAAAGCCTATTTATATTTAATTCATATGACTTTTTCCACCGCATATGACTGAAGGCTTGGAGGGAAAAAAAAAAATCAGCCTGAAGAATACTTTTCAATATAAAGTAGTGAACACAAAGAGAACTAAAAATGGAAGCTTCCTTTAAACATAAAAATTTCAGTCTGTTATTTCACATACCTTTATTTTTCTTCTTGGCATTTATTTTGGCCGTTTGCTGTCTTTTAGGTTAGTTACTGTAGTTGATAAAAGGCTGCCAATACCTAGAATAATTCCGCCTTGCTTTTTGGCTGATAACCCTTTTTTCTACATAGAGATAATTCTGTGGCCAGTAAACTCCAGTGAGTGTCTGTGGTTAGAACTGGTGGAGACGCCCAGAAAACTCGCAGTGCACTGCTGAGCTCTGTCTCCCTCCAACTTCAAGACAAGCCATCTTCTCGAGTGTCGCTTTCTTTCCCAGCTTCACAAAGATGAATTGGGCATTCGTCAGTATCTGGTGGTTTTGAATGACCGGTGGAGTGTGTGATGTGTTTATAACTTCCAAGGTCATTAGGAGAGAACAGTAACTTTGCTTCCTTCTGAGCTCTTGGGAAATGGGCCGGTTCTTTCTGAGGTTTCCTGTGGTGAGGATTGGTGTAAGTCAGGCCAAGAAGATGGAGGGTAAGGAGCAGAAGTCGCTGGCTTCCCACTTCTAGCCGCAGAACCGGTAAGAAATAAGCCAGCAGTGAGGGCATGTTAGAAAGGAAGGCAGTGGAATGCCCAGAGCTCCGAGCTCTCTGCTGAGGCCCTTCGCATGTCACCTTCCCTCCACGCAGGCTCTGAGTGACCGCTTCAGTGGTGAGATCCCCGATGACCAGATGGCGCACAGCTCCTTTTTTCCAGACGAGTACTTCACCTGCTCCTCCCTGTGTCTCAGCTGCGGGTAAGTCCCCACCGTGGGAAAAGAGCCTCAGAACAGTGCTTTGCAGACTTCCTTGTGCCTGCAGATCACTTGTGGTCTGCTTAAGTTAGACTGTGACTAAAGGATGGAGTGGGGCCTGAGATAGGGTATTCCAACAAGTTCCCCTGATGGTCCAAGGACCACACTTTGAAGTTGTGGGGGATTCCAGGACACATGGTTATGAAGAATTCCCTGAAGATTCCAACCCTGTTTAGATGTGAAATTGACTAGTTTGAGTAACTATCACTGCAGAAAGCTTTCAGTTCAGCCGCTCAGTCGTATCCAACTCTGCGACCCGATGGACTACAGCACGCTAGGCTTCCCTGTCCATCACCAACTCCTGGTGCTTGCTGAAACTCATATTCATTGAGTCAGTGATGCCATGCAACCACCTGTCATCCCCTTCTCCTCCTGCCTTCAGTCTTTCCAAGCATCAGGGTCTTTTTCAATGAGTCAGTTCTTCATATTAGGGAGCCAAAGTATTGGAGCTTAGCATCAGTCCTTCCAATGAATATTCAAGACTGATTTCCTTTAGGATTGACTGGTTTGATCTCCTTGCAGTCCAAGGGACTCTCAAGAGTCTTCTCCAACACCACAGTTCAAAAGCATTTAGCACAGAAAAGCAAAAGCATGGAAAGCTTTAGGTTGCCTGTTTTTCTGTGTTTCTCTTACCAGAGCTTTCAATTCTAGTCATTCCATCCATACACTGTGTGCACAGCACTGGGGTAGGTATCGGTCCTAGTGGATTCCTTTCATGATGAGGGCAGATGCCTAGAGCCCCTTAGAATTATCTAGGGAGCTTTCCAAATGATTGAGGCCTAGGCTTTGCCTCCAGGGTTTCTCACCAGATTTGGGGTGGTGCCTCAGCATTGGTGTATTTAAAACGCTCCTCAGGTGACTCTGATGTGTAGCTGAGTTGAGAACATTGAGTTAGGACAGTATTCTCAAACTTTATGTATGCATTGCCTCAGGATTTTGTTAAATGCAGATTCAGAATCAGCAGGTCTCGGTGAGATGCTGTTTCCAGCCAGCTCCTGGGTCATGCTGGTGGCCCTTTGTTACAGGGGAAACAGCAGCGATTATCAATTTTAGCATGCCTCAGGAAAACCTGAAAGACATGTTACAACAGGTAGTTGGGCCTTGCTCTCAGTTTCTGATTCAGTAGGTCTGACGTGGGGCCTGAGAATTTGCCCTTCTGCTAAGTTCCCGGGTGATACTGATGTTGCTGAATGGGGACCACACACTGAGGCTCACTGGATTAATTTGAACTGTTGATAGCTACTCAGTCATGGGCCAGCGACTTGTTGGATGGAGCCTGGGGGTTTAAATGCAGTGTGTCGGGGTCAGATTGCAGACTGTGTCTTGTAGACACTGGCCCACTTCTCCACTGCTTTCGTCGCGTCATCATCTGATCCTGTCCTCCACATTTGCCCACACGGGGGAGACCTGAGCCTTTTCTGTTATGAATCGCCTTTTTGCATCGATACCTATAGGCCACCTCCTGGGCCACCATGTTTGCTCTGAGTTTGTAACAAGGACTTGGTTCTTGGATTATACAGTCCGTGCTATGGAGGACTGAGGCTTGTCTTAGAGAGGAAAGAGGGATGTCAGTTGCCAGTGTGACTTCCTTTAGCGGGCCCCATGAGCCCAGCAAGAGAGGCTTAGGCTCTGTTGGATCCTCATCACTTTCCCATTCTGACTGTGCCTCCCCAGGGTTTCCAGAGCTTTCCCTTCTGTCACAGTGAAATTCTAAAGTCCTGGTCCCTGGTTTTGCATTGTCGGGAGAGCAGAGCTCACTGTTCATTTGGAAGGTTTTCTTGTTCAGCTTAAGCCTCCTCTTAATGCGTTGTCAGAATTTGAGGGTCAGTTTTGTTTTGCATCTTGGCGGTCTGTTCTGATTAAACTTCTTATTTCATGCTGTTGGGATGTTTTAGTTCCCTGAAGGCCGTTCAGGTTTTATCTCTCATCAAGCTTCTGTCTTCTGGCTCCTCCATTCCTATTGAGGGACCTGGTGGTTTTCCAAGAAGAGATACCCTTTTGGCCCTTGCTCCTCATGCAAGAGTAATAGGTACACTACCTGTGTAGCACTGTTGATTGCAAGTATGAGAGAGGCCCTTAAGTTTCCAAAACAAACTGCTGTCTCTGCTCCGTATTTGGGGCCCAATTAGTAACAGGGGGTCTAGTTTTGCCCCTGCATCTGGCTTAATGCTTGTGCGTAAGTGGCCCTGGCTCCTTTTAGCAGCTTCATGTCAGCTTTGGTGCCTCCCTCAGGGCTGGATGTAAGAACAGCATGAATCACGGGAAAGAAGGGGTACCTCATGAAGCCAAGAGCCGCTGCAGATATTCCCACCAATATGATAACCGGGTTTTCACCTGCAAGGTGAGTCCGCCCAGCCTCTCCTCCAGCAGCTGGCTTGCTGGCTACACTCCCCTCTTGGGAAGACTGGCTCAGGACTACTCTTGACTGTATCCCAAAGTATTTGATATTCATTCAAATTGAGTCTCCAGCCATTAAAAACTCACATGTCCGTTGCCAGGGGTCCCTTGGTTTATTTTTTTTAAGCTTAAATCCCCCCCTTATTCTGTTGAACCTATATGCCAGGTTCATCTACATTGAGTGTTTATTCTTAAGAGTGAAATTGCTCTTCAAAAACCCAGTTTGGATGGATTTCTCCTGTCTATGACAGGGATAGAATTTGTAGCTCAGTTTTGGGCCCCTGGAACGGGTACACATTCAGATCATAATCATTCAGGGCACTGACTTCTTTGGAGAAAGACTTTCCTCTGCTCTGCTAAAATCCAGGGTCCGTAAACCCTCAGCAGGTCTGGTTTGCAGGCAGTGGGGCTGGACGGGTGTGGAGAGGGCAGGGGGTCTGGTGGACAGAGCGGAAGCTGGCACAGTGCTCCGTGTTTCAGGCCTGCTACGAGAGAGGCAATGAAGTCAGCGTGGTACCCAAGACGGCTGCTTCCACTGACTCCCCCTGGATGGGTCTTGCAAAATATGCCTGGTCTGGGTGAGTTTCAGTGGCTGGCACTTGGGTCTGTTTGTCTCTCCAGGCCCCTGATGTGGGGTTCTAGTATCTGTCTGCCTTCCTTGTAGGTACGTGATTGAATGTCCCAACTGCGGCGTGGTCTATCGTAGCCGGCAGTACTGGTTTGGGAACCAAGATCCTGTGGATACGGTGGTGCGGACAGAGATTGTGCACGTGTGGCCTGGAGTAAGAGCTGTTTTATTTTCCTGTTTTCTCTTCGGGTTGTCCAGTTATTCCTGTGTATGGGAAAGTGGAACTTGTTTACAATGATGGTTAATCATGAATCTCAATATATTGGTGGTTTAGGAAGCTATGATCTGGAGTGCCTTTTTTGTCCTAGACACTTCATTTTTTCCCCATTTCTTGCATAAATATTAAAAACACGACTTAAACTAAAAATTGATATATAGTTAAACCGCCTTAGCAAATAAAACTGTATCTTTTCGTAGTCTCCTTACTCATTTTCCATATGTATGTTTGTATAGATACAATTATAATTTATGTGCCACTTAACTGCTTTTTTCTTGTACAACAGTTTTGCTTTGTTTCCATATTGCTTTCAGTTTTCATGATTTTCATTTGTAATCACTGTGTAATATTCTGTCTAATGTTATAGTTTGATTTCCCCATTCTCTTCATTTTGAACATTCATGCTGTTTATGATTTTTTTATTATCAAAGAAAATGCTATCGTGACCATCTTCATGTAAGAAAGCCTTTTCTTTGTTTTGGAGTATATTCTTCTTGAAATATATTCTAAGAAGTTTAATTACTATGGACCTTTACTGTTTTCAAATTGGATTTTTAAATTCAAGATGTTGGAAAAACAAATCTATTTATGAGGCAGTGATACAGTGCTTTCATTCTGGATTAAACCACGATTCACACTTGGAATTACCCATCAATCACAGCACATCCAAAGCCTTTTCCCTTCATGGAAGAAAGATAAGCGATTTTCTGTGTTGTTTGCTTCAGTCGTGTCAGACTCTTTTCAACCCCATGGATACAACCCCCTGGGTTGTAGATCTCACAAGCAGAATAAGTTCTGAATTGAATAGTTGTGCACAAAGTCCTGTGGTCATCTTGAAGAGTAGTATCAGCAGTGACTCATAGCGTATGATGTTGCTTAGAAGCCAAAGGGATTCTGTCCTGACCCTGCTCTTCTCTGCCAGGGAATCTGTGGTTCTGAGTTGGCTGTGTAACTCACCTGAGACTCCTCTCCCTCCTTCCCTTTACTCCGGTCACTCAGAATGTGATGGGAGCCTGTGTTTTCCTTTCAGACTGATGGATTTCTGAAGGACAACAACAACGCTGCCCAGCGCCTCCTGGACGGGGTGAACTTCATGGCTCAGTCAGTGTCTGAGCTCAGCCTTGGGCCCACCAAGGCTGTGACGTCCTGGCTGACAGACCAGATCGCCCCTGCCTACTGGAGGCCCAACTCCCAGATCCTGGTATGGCGGCAGGGTGCCCTGGGTCCCCGGCATGGCCCATGCTCCTTGTGTAGCTTCACCCTGCCCTTAGCTTGTTCTGCTAAGGAAGGCTTGGAGCCTCTCTCCCAGCCAGATGAGCTTCCAGAGTGTTGGAAAGCGTGTCCGCTGATTTCCCCTGTTATTTTCTGAGTGTTTCCGTTGTGGTGGATTTTAGTTTACTTTCCCACTAGAGCCAGTTGTTACTGGTCAAATGTCTGAGGTCATACCTATAGACTGTGGAGGAAGGGAGCCTTTAGAGGTCATTTAAGGTCACCCCCAGCTTGATACACAAACCTCATGGCTCCCACATCAAGGGAACCCTCAGATTTGGCCCAAACGCTTATGACAGGAGACCTGTTCTCAGCGTCCCAGAGGCTCATGAGAAGCCGTGAAAGAAATGAATCCTTGTTGCTTTTATGGCTGAAATTACATAGTCCTTCCTGAGATCCCTGTGACTCGGCCAGGTGGGTGAGAGGTACCTTTCCAGCACTTCTTGGAAGAAAATGTTGATCACAGCTGAGCTTCAGTAGGGGTATTCCATGTGGCTGGAGGTCTTAGGTCCCCTCTGTTGGGACCGTCAGGGTCCTGCCATCCTCAGATGACCCTTAAGGCTCCCCGGGTTGACTTTCTCAGCTGAGCAGACATGAATGACACCTGCTTCTCTGTTTGTTTTGGGCTTGGAACAGAGCTGCAACAAATGTGCTACGTCCTTTAAAGATAACGACACCAAGCATCACTGCCGGGCCTGTGGGGAGGGCTTCTGTGACAGCTGTTCATCCAAGACCCGGCCGGTGCCCGAGCGGGGCTGGGGCCCTGCGCCCGTGCGGGTGTGTGACAACTGCTATGAAGCCAGGAATTCCCAGTTAGGTAACGTGGGGCCCAGGAGCCGCAAGGTGGAGGGGGACCCTCTCCTTGGCACTGGGTGTTGGGAATGGGACTCTCACCTGCCCAACCCTATTCCTCCCCACCTCACTGTGAGAGCAGTCGCTCCCCTAGTCTTGCCCAGGCATCTTCTAAGCTCTTTGTTCACTGGGTCCTGGGGGTGCTGTTCCTTGGGTGGGAAAGGGTTAAAGCTGTCCTATGTTTACCATAGGCTTAGACTGAGTCTTCTCCTGGAGGAGATTCTAGGTCATGCTCCTGGCCCACTGTAAAGGAAGGTTATAAAATAGCTCCAGAGGCCTGAGGTAAAGGAGTGGCAGACCTCACTGGCTGTGGTGTGGGTGCCCACAGCCCAGACCCTTGCCACCCTTGCAGAATGGCACAGGGTGCCCTGGGAGAAGCATCTAGAATTTTTCATTTGGGGAATGACTCGGAGGTGATGGCATTTCCTTCACCATTGTCTGCAGATGTCACTGAGGCACAGGGGGACGACGAAGGTGGGACGCTGATCGCTCGGAAGGTGGGCGAGGCCGTGCAGAACACTTTAGGAGCCGTGGTGACAGCCATTGACATACCACTAGGTGGGCCTGGCAGTGCCTCTCGGGTGCCGTGTATGTGGGTGAGGGCTCGCGGAGTGCCGTGCCTTGGGCTGTCGTTTTGTCAGCCTGCTGACCTGGATTGAGTTGGGCAGCAAGGATGCAACTGAGAATTTACTTTCCCTGCTTCATGCTGAATACCTTGGTGGTTTCATGTCTATTCCTGGAGGCCATCCTCTTAGGCCATCTATTGCTGTGTAATAAACCACCTGAAAGTGGAAAGGCTTAAAACAGTCACGTCTCAACAGGAAAGGCAAGTATTCTTCTCTAAGTGGCATTGCCGGAAATTATTACTGGATTTTCCAGTATGGCAGCTGGATGGGTCTTGGGGGGCCAAGCCAACCTCACATGCTGGCTAGCCTGGCAGGGATGTCTCGAAGGCTGGGCTCAGGAGAACTTCCCCCTCATCCCCATTCCCTGTATTCCCCACGCCTCTGCACGTGGTTTCTCTAGTGCTAGTGGCTCCTTACGTAGTGCCTCAAGGCTCTGAGATAGGCCTGGGCCTGGAAACTAACTCTTCCACTAGAGTCTGCTGTAGTCACAGAACCTGTCTAGATTTGAGAGAGGGGGCAGGGCCTCAATCTGCCACACCAGCCAAGCTGTTATTCCTTTAAGATTTAAGAGAGCCACTCACCTGATGTGAGAGGGTGGGCTTATAACCAGGATGGGAAGAGGGAGATGAAGGGAAACCTGCCAGTGTGTGGAGGGCTTAGGCAGGGGTGACTGGGCCTGTGGCATTCCAGCCCTTCATAGGGGAGAGACCAAGGGCTCCTGGGTGGCTGTGATGACAATTGCTTGGATCAGATTTAATCACCATGGCTCACAGAATGAGCTGATGACAAGCTTTTGACTTGAGAGTGTAGAAATAGATTTATCCATCCTGGAGGCTCAGGTTGCATCTGCTCTCAGGTGACCAGGAGGGGCAGGGGCTGCCCTTGGCAGAATCTGCCAACTGTGCTTAACAGGCACTCACCTGCTGAGCACTTGCTGGCTGTTGGGTCCCAGCTCATCAGATGCTTTATTTCTTGTAATCTTGTAACTGCTTTTGAAGGTGAGTTGTTACAGATGAGTAAACCCAAGGCCCTGAGACTCTAAGGAACCTGTCAATCCCACAGCTAACTGACTCAGGCTCAGTGGAACTGGGATGAAGCCAAAGCCCGAACTTCACCATTGCCCCGGTGGTTCTTAATTCAGCCGTAGTTTAGGCTCACCTGGAGAACATAATAAATAGGCACATATCAGTGCCAGACATCCTGACCTGCGTGGTAGGGGGTGAGGGAGCCCTGGGTGGAGGGGGTGATATGTGTGCGCGCTAAGACTGTGAGCCAGTGAAGTGTCTGCCGCTGGCGTCTCGCCCGGTGGGACTTGGGGTGCTGGGTCCTGCGTGTGCTGCCCGTCATGGCCCCTTCCGTGACGCAGGTCTGGTGAAGGATGCGGCCAGGCCGGCCTACTGGGTCC
Organism: Oryx dammah; assembly: GCF_014754425.2. Classification (NCBI taxonomy): domain Eukaryota; kingdom Metazoa; phylum Chordata; class Mammalia; order Artiodactyla; family Bovidae; genus Oryx; species Oryx dammah. The sequence goes on from NW_024070210.1 coordinate 18,482,153, forward strand.
CGGACCACGAGATCCTGCACTGCCACAGCTGCCGGAAGGAGTTCAGCGTCAAGCTCTCGAAGCACCACTGCCGGGCCTGCGGACAGGGCTTCTGCGACGAGTGTTCCCACGACCGCCGGGCTGTCCCCTCGCGAGGCTGGGACCATCCTGTCCGAGTCTGCTTTAACTGCAATAAAAAGCCCGGTGACCTTTAACCCCAGCTCCCTCTCCGAGTCCTTCACAATTCCTTAGGTTCTCAGGGTTAGAAACGAGGTCGCGTTGAGGTAGGCCCTCCTCCTGGTCACCTGTGGCGGTGTGTGTCCTCTCTCCTCGTCCCGGGGGCCCCTTTCCCACTGTGGGGTGGCGGGTGGGGGGCTGCAGACAGCGAGCCAGGGCGAGCCGGGCGGCGGGCCCGAAGGTGTGAACCCCGCCAGGGCAGGTGGCCCAAGCAGCTTAGAGCAAAGGGGAATGAACTCGAATCCAGTGCATTTTATTTCAGTTAAAAATAATAAGTACGTAAATATATATATATATATATATATATACACACACATGCACACCCGTATATACTTACGAAAGGAACGTGGAGCACGTTCAGGCTGCTGCTGGCTGTGAACACCCACGTGGTCCGTCCCCAGCAGGGATCTGGGGGCAGCGGGCAGCAGGTCTTCCCCCCACAAAACCGAGCCAGGTCCCAAGGCCACTGCACCTCCCTCTGCCGCTTCTCTCTGAAGCCTTCGTGCCCCTCGGCTGCCAGGGTAGGAGCTTCCCAGGGACCTTCTGCTGGGGGTGGCCTGCGGGACAGCTCCCTGGGCCCTCGAGAGTCAGATCCCAGTCCCTGGCCTTGGCCTGTTTCAGAGACCACCCAGCTTCGCGTGCAGGTCACGGATGGGTGGAGGGTGTGGTAGGGTCCCCAGACCCAAGGAGTCCCCAAGCGCAGGTGGCGTGATGGCCCTCGAGTGGGGCCGGGCACGGAAGGAGACGGCCTTCCCCAGCAGTGTTCCCTGCTTGTCGATGCTTCCATTCGCTCCGCCACTTGGCTTTCCCGCCCCACAGCGGAGCACCTGCCCCCACTTGCCCCTCCCTGCCCCCGTGAGCCCCCCATCTACTGAGTGTTGCACTAGGGTTCTTGCTTATTTTGAAGTGTCTTAATTCTTTATTCCCAGACACACGACCCCTTGAGCTGTTGGAGGGGTGGTCATGAGAAATCTTCCAGGGAAACAGAGCACAGAACGGACTGTTAGTGGTTTTTTCAAAGTATATACAAACATTTCAGTGGATCATTACGACAAAATTCTCCAGTCCTGGCGAGAGAAGTCAGATGAACTTTTGTTTCTCAAGAGCTGGGACATCCATATCTGTCGTGACTGGAAAGAGACCGTTGTGCTGAAATACTGTCATCATGGTGGATTTTATTGTCAATGGCCAAAAACGAAGAATTCGTAGTGACACAGTTCTTGACTGAACTGGGGGGTGGGCCAAGCTTCAGGGAGGTACGTGGTGGTCACTTTTGGCGTGTCACTGTGACGTGAGCCCTGGAAATGTGTTGGTCCCTCTCAGACCTGCTTCCTTCCCGCCTCCTGTGGCCCAGTGACTGAGGCCTGCTCTAGTACTGTGTATGATTAAATTCGCCGTTATAAAGGAATCTTCCTGCGGAATATGGACTGTGGCCTCTTTCCTTTAAGTTCATCAGTATTATCTTGCTACCTCTTTTTCTAGTTGATGAAAAGTGAAAGAAAGTGAAGTCACTCAGTCGTGTCTGACTCTTTGTGACCCCATGGACTGTAGCCTACCAGGTTCCACCATCCCTGGGATTTTCCAGACAAGAATACTGGAGTGGGTGGCCATTTCCTTCTCCAGGAGATCTTCCCAACCCAGGGATTGAACGCGGTCTCCTGCATTGTAGGCAGACGCTTTACTGTCTTAGCCGCCAGGGATGTCCCCTAGTTGATGAAAGCTGGTGGCTTTTCAGAGCAAAGGCCAAGTGAGAGGTGAATTTTACTTGTAAATATCTCAGTTTATTCCCTGGGAATGCTCTCTCCCAGAAGAGATTAGGTGTCTCTAGTGACCTATGGAAACACTGGGAAGACTCTTCTCCTTTTGTATCTGCCCTTTGGTGTCGATCCTCTCCCCTGCTCTGTCTGTTCAGCTCCCGTTGAACAACTGTTCTCCACCGTCTCCTGTACTGTCGTGTGGGGCCACCCCTGAGCATGGTGTCTGCTGGACCACACAGGAAAGATACAGAAAAGTCTTCCGAACTTGCTTTCTCACACTAGTCAGACCAGGAGAGGAGAAGAAGGTAACCCGGTATCAAAACCAAAAGTTCTCTTTTTTTTCTTTTGTCCTACACACCCAGTGTTCATCTTGGTTTTGCGGCGGCTGCTTTAATTCAGATGAGGCCAAGAGTACAGGTGGGTGGGTGGTAGGAGCAAGCAGGGAGATGGGTCCAGAAGTCACCTGTAGGAAAATTAGGTTTAAGGAGATCTTACACTTCTAGGGCAAAAGTAAAAATTCCATTCTGTCTCGAATAGATTTCTTGAGGAGAACTTGTTAGCTCTCTCACTCATTAGCAGACCTTAGGCAAACTGCTTTCTTTTCTGTTTTTTTCCCTCAGTATATTGGCGTGATCTTCACCTGCTTCATAGGGTCCTAAGAATTAAAAGGGAATAATGGTGGCAAAACATACTCAGTGTCTAGATGTGTTAAGTGCTGGGGAAACTAACCACCCTGGAGGTTTCTGTGAAGCTCAGACTCAACAGTTAGACGATTACAGATGAAACGGAGTGGAGGACAGCTTGCACAGATGCCCAGGTGAGGGTGAAACATGTCCCAAGAGAAGGGGCAACAGGGTAAGACATGTGTGTTCACATCTCAAGGCCACGTTTTATCCTGAGACACAAGAAGCCATTGAGTGCAGGGATCTTTGGGGAAGGTCATTCTCATGGCAGTGGCCTGGAGAGGCAGACTTCAAGGGCCCAGAGGCTTCTACCATCATAACATGAATGGAGGAGTTTAGCCTGCAGTTGTTTTCAGAGATGGTTACATGGAACATTTAGACCAGCAGAGTGCAGGCTCACAGGTAAGAGGTAAGTGGGTGGTGACCTTGTTGGGGGCACCGAGTGTTGATCTGTGGGCAATTCTGGTGACCAGTCTGTGCTACTGTTCTCATCTATTAAGAAGGCCACGAGCAAGCAAACAGCAAAGGGTTTATTGGACCCTGGTGCTGATGCCACCCTTTGTTCATTCTAGATCTTTCATTGTCACCCGGAGGATCAGGGCAAAATACCCTAACAGGCCTGCAAGTGAAAAATACCTCCAGAGTGTATGACAGACTCAAGTCTTTGGGATACTCTTAACAAGCCAGTGTGCCAAAATGCTTTATCAACGTCACAGTGAAGTTTAACCACTTTTCATATCATCTAGACCAAATGTTAGGAGCAGTGACCACTAACCAAACATAAGAACAGATTGCTAAATCAAGAAGTTTTGATTATGTCCTCACCTCCTTTTTTTTAAGCCTAAGGCAAACATACAACTAATTCTTTGACAACTGTATTTGCCTAGTAAGAAACGTGGGCTACGACACAGTTGACAAGGACTTAGGAAGGTGTTTGGGAATGTGATGTGCTCAGTCATGTCCAACTCTTTGCGACCCCATGGACTGCGGCCCACCATGCTCCTCTCTCTGTCCATGGGATTTTCCAGGCAAGAATATTGGAGTGGGTTGCCATTTCCTCCTCCAGGGGATCTTCGTGACCCGGGGATTGAACCTCCCATCTCCTGGGTCTCTTGCATTGCAGGTATAATAACCACTGGCTGTATCTCAGAGCTGATCAGGTACTTGAGTAGTCCGTTGTCTCCTGCCTCTGAGACAGTGTACGGTTCAAAAGTGGACCGAGTGGCCACAGCTTCCCTGCAGTGCACAATTGTGGCAAAAGTCCTGCACTGGAGGTGCGGTACCAAAGATGCTCTCCGTAGAAGGCAGGTCATGTAATGAACAAACTTGTGAGAACTTAGAACTTCTGGGGGGTGAGAGTATGAGTGACATTAGGGTCACATCTTAGCACTTATGCTTGTCTGTGCTCTTCGGGTGGGGGCATGTCACCAAAATCAATCCAAAAACTTCTGCTGATTGGTCAGCTGGACCTTTCAATCATAAGGCTATTTCCTGGGTCCTCATGCAGGTCAGCATGCCAGGGCTGCAGAGATACAGGGGCGATGTCTAAATGATTAAACACCTAAGAATTCTGGTAATTGGCAAGCTTCTTAGCCTTTGAGTGCCAGAGCCAGAAAAATTTATTTACTTGGTGATTAAATATGAAATGCTAGCATTGCCTCAAGCCGCTTTGTGATTTCTCCTTAGCACTAGCAGTGTGATACCCAAGTACTGTCAGCACCTGGAGGAGTGTGGAAAGTAGAGGATTAAATATGAAATGCTAGCATTGCCCCAATCCGCTTTGTGATTTCTCCTTAGCACTAGCAGTGTGATACCCAAGTACTGTCAGCACCTGGAGGAGTGTGGAAAGTAGAGGACGAGGTCTCTTCTGGTGCCAAGGCCCAGGTCTCTGCTTCCCAGGTCTGGGGTCTGTGGTCAATTTCTCTGCCCAGAAAAGGATGCTGATAATTATTATATTATTACTACTGCCCTACCTCCTTTATGGGTTGTTTTAAGGGTCAAGTCAGGTTAAGATAGGGGAAAGTCATTTAGAAAACCTAAAGCTCTGAAAACATTTATTATAACATACAGCTCATCCATTGGATGACCTTTCTGATACTCTAATAGAGTTTTGGATTTCTCTGTACATTAAGTTGTAGGAGGGTTCTGGCAGGACACAGAAGTGTAACACTCAAGGGGGTAACTCTAGAGTGTTTTAATTGGTGAAGCACATTGGACTAGCAACAGAGAGATGCAATTACCAGCTGCAGGTCTGAAGGGACAAATGGAGAGAAGTTCCTGGAATCCAGAGGGCTGTGTTCCAGCAGAAGCTGTAACCTGGGGTGGAGGGAAACAGCCACAGCCCTCCAAACCCCAACAGGAGGGGAGCCAGAAACTAACACTCTCCCCTCAAGCTCCTGGCCTCTGCTTTCCTGCTGTTAGGTTCGATTGGCTGAACCCAACCCAGGCCAGGGACCCTGCTGAAAGCTTTGCAGCAAAGCCATGAAAGCTGGCCTCAGGCTACACCTTTTGTTCCCTCACCCAAGATCTGAGCAGGTGTTGCCGAAGCTGGTTTGATGCTATAGCAGCCAAGCATCACAAGGTTCTAAATCATGAACAGAAGCAACACACCATGTTGTGGTTCTTTATTTTGTAGAAAGACAGTCTCTTTATATATTAATACTCTGTATAAACATCTCACAAACCGCTTCTCTTGGATTACAAAAATTTAAAGCCCGTTTTCTTTGAATTGGGGTCCTTGAATGGATGTTCAAGTCACCACGGTAAATACAGGAGCTGCTGTATCTAACATTCTGGAAGGTGCTTCAAGAAATGCACGCTAAGGCCTGCCTAGCATCTGAAAGGATCCATCTTTCCTTTGAAAGTCAATGAATGGTAATAAATGAGAATCCCAGAGATCTGACACTGGTGTTGAGTGAGTTTGAGAAGGCTAATTTAATGATGACCAACTCAGCCTTAAAAATCTTCTAGAGACTCAGAGAAATGGCTTTCCCTTCTTCTCACCTGGCTTTCTCAAGGATGTCTTTCTGGGACCCAGGCCCTGACTACTAACAGTCTAATCAGGCTTCTTGAAAGGGCTTTTGGCGAAAAAAGCAGCTTTAGTTACTGTCTATCTTCAGCCTTTAGAAAATTATTTTTTGTTAAAAAAAGAGGGGGGCAGAGATCCTAAGGAATTCAACAAGAAATAGTCACCTTTTATGAAAAGGGACTTTCAAAGCTCACAGCTTAATCGAAATCACTTTACTGAAGTATCTCCACATAAAACACAGCACCTCTTCCTCCGCAGCTGGATGGATGGTACATGTGCACACAGACCCACTTAAAATGCCCTCACTGGAAACAGCAATTGTGGCAAAAATACAGCTACCTTAGCTCCCTTGAGTAACATTCACATCCCTCCAGGCCACACCCCGCAGAGTTAGCTGTAGGAGAAGCAGTAAAGGTCCTGCCGGACGGCCATGAGCAGCCCTGGCGCTCCCTGGGTGCCCCCAAGCCGAGAAGAGAAGGCCACGCTGGGAATGTCGGCCTTGGAAGTGGGGTATGGGGAGGGTATGGTTCTGAGTAGTTGGCCATCATGGAGGCTCCAGATTCTCGTGTAGCAGTCCTGGCCCACTAAGAAAGAGGGAAGATGTGCGGCAGGTTAGTGAGAAAGCACAGGACCAGGGCAGGGGGCGGGGGGGCAGAAACTGTGGCCCTGGCTTCCACGATTCCTAAGGGCTAAAGGTGATTCCACGTGAGCCAAACAAACTCACAACGGAAACTGTCTCTACAGATAAGATGTCCCTTTTGAAAATGAAAGTTACAGGTTGCCCTGGTGCTCCAGAATCACGAGTTGCCGGTGTTCAAAGGGACAAGACACAAAGGCTGGCTGTGACACCCTGGGTGGTTCATGGGGCATCTTGGCTATTGGGTGGCCCATTCTGTTTCTCTTGGTGACAAGGGCTGTTCAAGAGGGAGCTCAGCCCACCTGTTCTAGATGACATGCAGCTCATTTCCTTTTTATGAGATAGTAACCAGTACGATCTCTTTAATTTCCTTGTATCCCCGGGCAAATTGGGTGATAACTCTCTCCAAAACATTTTCTGCTTTAATGATTCAGTTCATAAGACTTTATAGTCTTCAGTGTTCATAGGTCAGAGGAAAGAGGCACCAGACACCACTGATTACAGCAGCCCGGACAGCCAATATATGCTACTGGGGGAAAAGGGCAGACCTTAGTCACGGATTTCAGTGTGTGCTTCTGACCATCCGAGCTGACTCTATGACCTTAGGGGTGGGTCAGTTCGGGCTGTGCAGTTCAAGGATTAGTGCAGCCAGCCCACTCCTTACACCTGCTTCTCAACAAGGCTCATATCTTTTCTATTGTCCAGAACACAGAAACTCTTCTGTGGTGAAAACTTGTGGAAAACAGACTTAAGGAAGCTAATTGCTGGTGGTGTGGTAAGAGTAGTGAAAAATTCTAAGAAAGTTCTAGCGAAGTGATGCTTCTCAGCCACAAAAAATTTCACAAAAGAGGAGTACTTTCTGTAGGAATATTAGAAAATTTGAGATCTGTGAAGACTGAGAACGTACCGCTTAATGCCAAGGGCCTACTGCCTTGTGAAACTGCCAAATAATTATATAATATAATCTGTGATCAACTTGTAACTCCTTTCAAGGGGGTTTGGTGCTCAAAAGCTCTGCTTCTATTCTACACATCATGGGATCACAGCGGTGGTGGTAAAGGGACCGGGCGTTGGTTCCTTTACAATGACCTTCATCTCTTTTCTCAGCATCCTCTGGCAGAAACATGAGTACAAAGAACAGGGAGCTCAAGCTTTTCAACAGGACGGCTGCCCTGAATGCGGACCTGGTGAACAGACTTAACCCTTACACCCAGGTCTCCTACGCTGCTGTGTTTTATTGCTCCTCACTGGCCTGTAACTGAAGTGATGTCTGCCCAGTGACGTGGAGACAAAGGGCTATCCACATGGTGGGGGTTAAACTGTTGCTCACTGATGGCCAACTCTGCACCCCATCTTGACTCCCAGACCCAACTGTCCAAACCCCCCTTTATTCAGCTTGTCACAGAGTCATGTCTTCTCTGCTTTAGCTGCTGGGGGTCCTCAGGGTCAGGGTCAGTGGGATGGAGCGCCTCGTCCCCAGCTACCTGCCACCACGATTCCTTCCTCTTCGTGCACGTGCAGGGGCAGGTGGGCATACTCGTTCACGTGCCCTGAGTACTGCCTGATGCACTTAGTGGTCCTCAGGTCCCACAGCTTGATCTGTGGAAGAAGCACAGAGGCTGTCAGGAAGGGTCCATCCAGCAGGTCCTGGTGAGCCCCAGGCGTGAAAGCCAGTGGGGACGAGGTGGTCTCCACAGACCTCTTCAAGTGAGAAAATGCCCGCTCTGAGTCCGAGAACCCATCAGAGGCACCAGGACCAGTGCCCCATCCCTTTAGACCAGACGGGGCTCCGAGTGGGCGGCAAAGCAGCTGCCCTGCACACCTGGCACCTCACTTGGTCTCCATGCCTCTCCCCTGCCGCGGTCCGACACAGCAGTCTCTCCTGCCAAGCCCCTCCCCTGGCCCAGAGCAGCGCCCGCAGCTGCAGAGTCAGCAGTACCCGTACCGTTCCGGCCATGTCGGACGCCATCAGGCACTGTTCTTCTTGGAGGATCTGCACAGAGGTCACTGCAGAGTCGTGGAACAGGCGGGTGGCCTTCCAGCCCTTGCCCTGATTTTGACAACGCAGATCAATGGCAAAGATTTCGCCAGAACGACAGCCATTAAACAGCAAAGGAGCCTGTGGAGAGGACTGCTTGGTACCTCCCTCCACGGCTGTGAAGGCTGAGTCCCCCCAGAACACAGCCCCCTGCCTCCCTTCTCTGGATCAGAGGGACGGGTAGAGGCAGGCTGGTTAGGGTTCGAGCTTCAGTGGAGACGGAAGGGTTTCTTATCAAAGGTCAAGAACTGGACACCACGTGTCCCTCCAGTGTCCTCCCCGCTGGCTGCGACGGGCCCCTAAGGCCTCACCCTGAACCCCTCCCCTCCCGTGAAGTGAGGGTGTCCCGTCCCTACCCAGGTTGTGAGTTAGGAAGTAGGTGCTGAGAGTGGAGTAAAACAGACTAGAAATCCAGGGAAGACACGGGTCCCAAATAGCGTGGGAAGATGGCTGAAGAAACCGGAAGGAGGAGTTCTGTGCTTACTGCCAAAAGCAGGTCGGCACATCTCTTCCACCCTTTGAAAGAAAGGTAGCATTTTCTACAGGTCAAGTCTTTGAAATGTAGTAAGGACCAGAATTTTGATTTTTAAATTTATCACATGGGTAGCTTGACAACTGCATATAAAACTGTTACTAACTGGGACATAATTTATACATTAAAATTTTTTTACGGTCCTGCTGGCTAATCTAAGTACTCAAGAACTAACACTTCACTGAAACTTTAGCAAGTTGCTGAAAGCCAGCCGAGCCAGGCCTTTCTGGATCGGCCAAATTTCACCCAGCACTGACTTATTCACCCATGAATCACTTCGGATGCCCTCTTTTTCCCTGCAAATGAGAGAGGAGGACTAGACTGCACACAAGGGAATCCCATTCCAAGCCAGCACAAGGTCCCCTTTCGGGAACCTCTGAGTTAGGCTGTCCCCAGTGCAACCCACCATGACAGCAAACTGCTGGGTCAAGACGTCACTGCTGGTCCCAAACGACCGCCGGTGTCCCGTCACCACGCTGGTCACCAGGACTCGCCGAGACAAGCCTGACAGAGACGGAGACGGGGCGGGCAACGTCCCTCTCGGTCCGGGGAGAGGAACTGTGGACTGGCATTTCAGGTCTGGGCCCTCCCTCACCCTGGGCAGCTGGGTGGCTCACCTGTACTAAAGCAGTTGTTTGCCTGGATGTTCAGGGACCACGCACAGGACCAGGCCCCGGGGATCCGGAAACTGCAGAGCATGCCAGGCCGGTCTCCTGCTGAGGGAACAGCAGCAGTGTTTCAAGTCCAGCTGTGTGATCTTAAGCAAACCTTCTGTTCATTTTTTAAAATTGATAAAACATACATCAAGGGCACAAATCATACGATACCCCTTAATGAGTTTTGTCAAAGTAAGTAGAGCTATGTAACCGCCACCAAGGTTGATAGAACATTCTAGCACACTGATACCTTTCATGTTTCTTCCCAATGACTACCCTCCTCACTCCTCCCTAAAGGAAACCACTATCCTGACTTCTAAGAGCCTCTCTTGGTTTTGTAAGGCAAATTCTGAACCTCTTTTTGCCTTGTTTCCTCATCTGTAAAATGGTGATACTACATCCTCCTGCTTCACAAACTGGCTGTATGATGAAATGCGAGGCACAAGGCTAAGTGTGCATTAAATCACTTAATCTTCCATGTAACCCGAGGGGGCACATATTTACTTTCCAGAGGTTAAGCAATCTCTTCAAGATGGTTAGGGGCAGAGCTGGGATTCATGCCAGGTCTACCTGAGAGGCCTGATCCTTGTCTCTGATCCTAATTCTCTGAAACTGAAAACTTCATGTCCAGAATGCTGCCAGGCCATCAGGCTGCCTTCAGCCCTACAGAATCTAAGTATCCCTCACAGCAGCTCCCATACAGTAGGAGCTTAACAGATGCTCTCTCGGTGATCTGTATATAGGCAGCCTAAATAAATATTTTCATCTCCTATATTGGTTATACATGCTTTTAACTGTTCTGGCTGCTGAAAAGACCTAAAAGGAGGGGATAAGTGAAGATGTACATGCTTCCAGTACAAATCCTGGGTGGGGTTTAAGGAATCCTCCCAGGTGCTCTGCAGACTGTCCCCACCCTGCGAGCTCCCATTTAGACTCACCAGCCTGTGGTCCCCACCCATCTTGTCCAAGCCATCACTACAGAGCTTATGCTGCTGCTGGCTGCAGCTCCTGGGAGGCAGAGGACAAAGATGCCCCCCAGCACCTCCGTATCCATCAGTACCTGCATGATTACTGACAAACAGCGACGTGGGGAGCAGGGTGGCACAGCCCGGAGTCTCTGCAATTCCCATGAGGCACAGCCTGGAAAAGCTGTTAAGGACAGTCAAGAACGAGTCTCCTCCAGGAGGAGAATGGGCATCAGCACTCTTCAAAAAAATCATCCACGTTTAACAGGCTCACATTTTCCATATTTAGTTTTGGATATTTTAAAAGGAAAAAAATGTCACATACACTTTAAGGCCCCTTTTTAACTTCCCCCACACAGAGAGAATTGCTCCTCTAAAACAAGTCTGAGTTCTGGGCCTTACTATTACTACTACACAGTATTTGTCCATAAGCAATGTAAAGAAGCATTTGATTTTAAAATACATGTAAATGGCATCACACACAATCTTCTACAACTGTTCAATGTACATCGTCTCCGAGACGTAATTGCGGTTCTATTTGCAGCTCTGGTTCAACCACTTGCACCACAGAGCACTCCTTTGTATAAACAGACCACAATTTATTCATCTGGGATCCTGCTGCTGGGCACTGAAGTGGGTTTTGCCCCCAGCCCGCATCCTTTTTGCCTCTCTTCTTGTCCTTCTGTCTTCCACTCCCATGTATGGGAAGCTTCTCTTAAAGGTTTCTTACACCTGTGATAAGGGTTTCACTTTATACTACAGTGTGCGATACACACACAAACATTTGAAACAGGAGTTCCATAAAACATTCACCCTTACTAAGTAGGAAACGGGCATCTTCTAGCAGTTTTCCCCATTCTCCTTCTACACCAAAACTTGGCACTATCAGACCTTAAAAACTGCGTTTATCTGAATGGGAATAAATTATCTTTTAATTTGCATCTCTCTGACTACATCTGATAGTCATCAGGTTTCCCGTTCTTTGAGCTGTCACTTTACATCCTTTGCCTGCTTTTCTACTGGACCGTCTTCTGATTTGGTTCCTTTCCTTTCAGTTTCAACAGGAACCTGTGTTTATTCCCTACTTCCTCGCCTTTTACTCTTCAACCCACTGAAGTCCAGGTCAGACCTTCACCTTTTCAGTGAAATGTTCTCCACCAAGGTCTCCAGTGAGCTCTTAATACCTAAACCCAATGAATGCCTTCCAGTCCTGCCCTGAGCCATGCAGCAGTTTCTAACGACACTCCTTGGCTCCATAAGCACTCCCCTGGCGTTCCATCCTTGGACCTTCTATCACTAAGACACCCCAGCCTAGGCTCTAAAGCCTCTTAAACTCGTCTCTCCTCCACTCCTGCTCATCAGCTCACTCTCTCCACTACTCTTGGTCCTGCAGCAGCCTTCCATCCAAGGTCTCATCCTCACCAGTCAGCCACCCTCACTGCCATGAGAAGTGAATCCATGACCACTGTTCTCAAGGGGCATCCCACAGCCCTGAGGATTTGGTTTGGCAAGGTCCTACCTAGCCAAAAACATCATGGCTACGAAGCCACTTACTGCTGCCCAATGTGCCAAGCTTGCTTCTCTCTCTTCCTTCTAATGGGCGCTCGGTCCCCTCCTTCCCATGTGGGAGTCACCTCCAGAAAGGCCACCCAATTCCTGTACTCTACAACTGCCCCATGGCCATCACTGCAGACTTGATCACCTGTTGAGCCCAGTTCCAACCTTCCACAGGGATTGCAGATGCTCAATAAATGATGCAATGAATATACACACTTCCTCGAAAAATGTACATCTGTGCCAAGCAGGCAACAGTCTTGACCACCTGCATGTGTGACACGTGGGTATCATGTTGCCTTGGGTGGTAAGCCTCATGTTAAATATCTCTAGTACAGAGGCTGTTGAAACTATACATGAGAACCCTGTGTCTGGGCAGCTCAATTCTTTCATAAATAAATTTCTTTTCCTTTTAGGTTTGTAGGGCAAGGATGGGAGAAAGTCCTTACCCATATTATGGCTGAAACCCAGGTTACACTCAAACTCTGCATGGTACTTGCAAGGGCCAGTATCAAAGATTTAACCCTTTAATAGGCCATAGGTCAATGAAGAAACTAGTTAAGTGTAGAAAAAATTCAGTCGAACCTTCTGCCACTCCAGAGAAAAGAGCAGATGGCTGGTCTGAACCAGGTGTCGTTTTTGTAAAGGGAGAAAGTTCAAGACCTTCAGTAAAAGCAGCAGGTGTATAAAAGCCTGATTACCTGAAATGACCACCAGAGGGCAAGCTGCTGATCAAACAGCAATAGACCCGTCATTAAACCCCATTACAGGCATACTTTGTTTCACAACGCTTTGCTTTACTGCTCTTTGCAGATTGTGGGCTTTTGTTTTTATTTTTTAAAGCAAATTGAAGATCTGTAACAACCTGATGCTGAGCAAGTCCACCACTGTTGCTATTTTCCCAATGGCATTTGTTCATTTTGTGTTTCTGTGTCACATTTTGGTAAATCTCACAATATTTCAAAATATTTCATTACCATTTTATGTTATAGTAGTCTGTGATCAATGATCTTTCATGTCTATTGCAAAAAGACTGACTTGTCTTCAAAAGTCAAACTCAGGTGATGATTAGCACTTTTAACAGTATTTCTAAGTTAAGGTGCATACGTTGTTGCTCAAGTATAATGCTGCTGCACACTTAACAGGATAGTGTAAACAACTTTTATGTGTACTGGGAAACCAAAAAACTCATGTGACTTGCTTTATTACGATATTCTCTTCATTGCAGTGGTCTGGAACTGAACCTACACTCTCTCTGAGGTAGGCCTGTAAATGAATTTTTATCCTCACAAAGAGAAGCATGAAAAAATGCCATATTGTCTGAAGATCAGAAATGGGAGTGAGGTTCTTGTTTTGCCTTTTTAAAGGCTTGATCTCTTCTGCCCTCTGGTAAGATCAAGACAGTAACAGGTGGTCCTATCACTACACAAACCCCACCAAACGAAAGCCACCTAAAACTTTCTGCTTACAGAACACACACAGTTTGTCTTACATAAAATTTATAATGAGATCCTAATAAAACCCCTTGAAACAGAGTGTTGTGGAACAAATTAAAAACAAAAACAAAACACAACTCCCCCCTTAAAAAAGAATCCCCCCTACAATCTGGGAAGGGAAGATGGAGACTAGAATGAAGAGTGCTCTGAAGAAGGCCATCAGGGGGCAGCAACCTGGGCCCAGAGCCCAGAGCCCACAGCCCCAGTGCACGTCCAAGGAACATCCTCTCTGGTATGCCGTCAGCCTCCCCGCCGCCTGCAAGGTTCCCCTTCCCTCCGTCTCAGGAGGAACTGGGGTCCCTTTTCAAGGCTTTACTGTTCCTTTGTGCTCGGTTCCTCTGCTAAAGCACTGACTCTCGAGCCCCGAACTCTGTCTGATACATGTGCCATCAGCACAGTTCCAGCGCTTCAGCTACTTCTCTGTGCTCCATGGGGATCCCTGTTTTCTAGCCGGTGTGCCGCTCTTTCCTCCAGGGGAGACATGCCTGCAGAATGGCCCAGACCTCTGGACACTAAGACACCAAGACACAGTCTCACAAACCCCACAGGTGCCCAGGTCTACACCAGTGTGCAGCCTGCCCACCAAATCTCTTCACTGCCCAAAGATACAGAACGTGGGAATCCAGGTGATTCAGCGAGGCCCAGCACATGGCGTTCACCTGGTGAGGAAACACACAGGGAGATGGGAAGACTGGTCTGACTGCCAACTTAGAAACAGATGCTTTCTTACAGAACACAGCCGCGTGACTGCTTTCTTCAGGTCTCACTCCTTGAACAGGGGCTGGAATGAGCTTCTGAGAACAAGGAAGCTCCCTGCCCGCCGCGTAGAACCTTGAGGGCAAGGGGAGGAAGCAACTCCTGGGCCGGGATCCTTCATCATCAGCACGGGGGCCTCATAATGAGGCATCTGGTATCCCCTCCAGGGACGGAATGAATTCTCTGCAACAGATCTCACTTAACCCAGAAACCATTTTCAACCTGTGTCTTGTGGCCCAGGTCTCAACCGAAGAGGAAATCATAGCTTCTTACAGATGCCATCACCCCAAATCAATGTAAAGGCTGCCCCTAGTCAGCAAGCAAGCCTCTTACATTTATGTAAATTTCAGTGCTGGCTAGACTGGCTGGGAGATGGAACACAGAATGACGCAGTGGGAGGACACTTTGCCCACCGTGGGGCACCTCCCAGGAGCTAAAACACAATGTTTTCCCTTGTGAAAATGAGGTAACGGAGCCCTGCCTCCTTCACCAAGCCCTCTCCTCTCCTCTGAGTGTGGCCAACTACCGCAGTGCCCTGGATCCAAAGGCAAAGCGGCTGCCAAGGCTACATACAGCGCAGGGCAGCGTACCTTCCGGTTGGTGAAATAGAGGTTTTCGTGCATGTGCACCCTGAACGTGGGGGTCTTCAGGCCGTGCAGGCTGATGATGCCGTACTTGGAGCCCCCGACTTTGACATCGTTCACAGTGAAGAGCCGGTCACTGTTGGTATCCGCCTGGGGAGGGGAGGTGGACTGAGGGTGACCACCCAGGCTGAGCAAAGAGGGCTGCCTAAGACCAACTGCTCAGCCCCCATGTTCTCTGTGCATTTCCACCAGGTGAGGGCCCCTGTCCATGAGGGAACGTGGAGTGACCTGACTTGCCCCTACGTGGTGTAGCCATCACTGGGCAAAGCTAACAGGTATCTGGTCTCACAACTCATGAGCAAAAACGGCAGTGAGGGGCACGGCCAGCAAGTCTGACCTCACTCAGCTGGGTGTGGGAGAATCCTAACGTCCATCCGGAGGGCTGCTCAGATGAGCCTCATGGTGACGCGGCACGTGGCCATCATGCAGGCCACACAGCCATGTGGGAAATGCTAGTTATAACCGCCGGGGGCTAAAAGATGCCTATTACACAGCTACTATGATCGAACAGGAGACCCCAGTTCGATTCCTGGGTTGGGAAGATCTGCTGGAGAAGGGAAAGGCTATCCACTCCAGTATTGTGGCCCGGAGAATGCCATGGACTGTACAGTCTATGGGGTGGCAAAGAGTCGGA